>NW_027658511.1:0-15000 GCF_041902795.1 Electrophorus electricus | reverse complement strand
ATCTCGGATGTAGTTCCTGGGATCTGCTGGAGCCATTCTCCCAATTTGGCAGTCATGGCCCCTAGTGCTCCAATTACCATAGGAAGCATAGTTGCCTTCACCTTCCACATGTTTCCACATTCTCTTCTTTCATCAGGCTTTCCATGTTCCTTGTTTCTGATGTTGCTGTCACTTGGGACTGCTACTTTTATCTCTACAGCCCTCTTCTGATATTTTAATTCACCACTTCTTTGTCCAGTTGGTTAGCCATTTCCATTTTATATACACAAAAAACACCAAGTGAGCAGAAGTTCAGCTGAGGGAAAAACCTTGTGGAAAAGGAACTCAGAAGAATGGTCAGACTAGTTTGAAATGACAGGAAGGCCACTAGAGTCACTTAACAACATTTGCAGCTATGATGAGCATCTGTGAACACACAACATATTGAACCTTGAAGTTGGGATACAAAGACAGAAGGCAACAGTGGATTCCTCTTCTGTGATCCAAAAATAGGAACCTGAGGCTACAGTAGGCAAAGGGTTACCGAAAGAGAGACAGGCAAATATTGCAAATGGGTTGTCTGAGTTGATGAAAAAAGAGGACTCAAATGTGCATAACATCTAAATATATCTTCATAACATCTAAAATATCTTCTCCCCATTGATTGAAAAAATTAGAGCCAGCTTGCTCCTTCTTTATCATCCCAAAACATTAGTGTGTTTGCCACATACTTTATGTAGTTTTCCTAACCAGCACAAGGTGCGCTACAACTAACAGATTGCACAGGATCACTCACTGCTGAAAGATTCTTAAGAAAAGAAAGGACTTCACAGATGCAGCACCCTTCCTCTTTTCCATTTGTATTTTTTAACTTCCTGAATTTTATCTTCAATAACCAGAGACAGTTGTATGAAAGGAATGAAGGGGTCTACTAGATTGTTAAATCATCACATCTGGCCCTCATACTGCTGGTCTTTCTGGATCTACCAAACAAACTCATATCTGTCATCAAAATAGGTGGCTGGTGCATCTCCACTGGGGTGGTTCTAACACCAGTGGCATTGTACGCTTCATCCCTCACATCGCTTAGAATATCAGCTGTGTGGGTGGAAGGATGAGCTAATTTTTTGTGCTCCATTTTAATGCTTAATGAAGAGGAGGAGGAGGAGGAGGAGGAGAAGGAAGAGTAGCATGGGGGGGGGGGATAAGCTTCACTTCACTCATCTGTCACTCTGCAGCCATGTTAGCCCACTTCTGCACTATGGCCAAATGGTAGTAGTTTCTGTTGTTGCTGCTATAGAGAGAGTATAGAGGAACTTTCTTAGCTGGCTCAGCCTTGTGCTCTGCTGCAGTGGTGGCTGCAAGGGCCACAGCTGCTGTGGGGTGGACTGCATTGCTACCAGCACGGCCATGTCTGTGTAATTAGGAGGTGGGTTTGAGGACAGGAGGGGGCGAGCTAATTGCAGGTAGGACAGCAGCACCATCTGCATCCCTGGTTTCATCAGCAATGCAATGCAATGAGTCATACTCTGGCAAAAACTTGTTCATGCCCTGTTTGATTTTCTTCCAGCCCAGGTGATAGATTTCTGAAAGATTTAACACAAGAGACACACGAGCCACCACAAGCATAAATTTGACAAAGATAGTCTTTCCTGTGGGTTTGGAGATAAAGCAATCCACCATATTTGGGCAGGGCCAACTTGCATACGTGTAAAGAAGCTGAAGTTGAAACCCATAGAGGAAGTACTGGCCAAAGATGAACCCCACTTCAAACAGAATCTTGAAGATGATGTTTAAAACATATGTATGCAGGAGGGTTCCTCTGATTCGGACTTTGCTGTGCTTGTCACATATTGGGGGCACCTCCGTCCCCCGCTCCTTTTGTACCTCCATTCCTGTGGAGGTCTTTATCCTCTCGGTGCCTATTTGCCTTGCGCGGTTCCTTCTCTTTCTCCTCGTGTTGCTCCTTCATCCACACAATGTGAAGGACATGGCCCAGATAAATGAGAATACGCATGGACACGAAGATGATCTGCAGCACCCAGAAGTGGATTTCTGAGATGTTGAAGGCCTCATCGTAGCAGACGTTCTGGCAGCTGGGCTGCTGCGTGTTACAGGTGAAGTCAGACTGTTCGTCCCCCCCACACCTCCTCTGCAGCAGAGCCCAGCACCAGGGTCCTGAAGATGAAGATGACCGGCAGCCAGACCTTGCCAATGACTGTTGAATGTTCTTGTGCATTTTCCAACAGCCATCCCAGAAAGCTCCAGTCACCCATGCTTTAAGTGTTCTAGTATAAATAAAATGCAGTGTCAGGTGAATCTAAATCAAAAGTACCAAAATGTAATGAGAAAAAGTAAATACAAAGAGAAGACCTTGTTAAGCTCTATAAAAACGAAAAAAGAAAAATAAATAGATATTAAATATTGACAAATACCCTTTCCTCCACAAAGCTCTTCTAAATGTCTCCCCTTAGTTCATTATCCACTTGGCATTACACAGAATCAATTGAATAAAAAGGAAAAAAAATTAAAAATGAGTATGACACATAATAAACAGCTTAATTTAACTTTCATCAACATGATTTATATGACTTATATTTGACAATTGGTTGGTAAAATATGTGCAATAGAGCCTCTGATAAGTACATGAGAAAGTTCATTGACCATGACAGATGAAACACTATTTAATATTTCAAATGACCTACAGTTAACTCAATTTCCCAACTATAGCTTTAGCCATAAGGTGCAAGATGTCGAATCCCCTATAAGATGAGACCCTAGTGGCTCACAGTTCCTCAAGCCACATTATTTATGAGTGTCTATCTGTGAGTCATCATCACTGCTATCAATAATCCGTGTCTTTGCACCATGCTGATATCATGCCAAACTACTGATCAAGTAAGCTCTTCATTCTAAATATTTATATGTACGTGTTTATAGAAATGTCAAGTGATACTAAATATAAAACAATAATTTCCTGGCAAATTCACAAACACATTATTTAAACATTATTTCAATGCATAATATATCTACAGGGTCCCTCACCACTAATTTGATGTCTCCATGTTTTACTTTTAGCTCAAAATGTGCTATGCTATTAAATAATAGTTAATGCACACAATGGATTGCCTCAACCAAGTTGGTAAGAACACCAAAATAAATACACAGATTTTTACATTTCCTACTCGTCACCTATTCAGTTCAATCACAGAAGCAGCAGGTAATAACATGTAACATGGGATTTGGTCAAATGTAGCATTCTGCTACAGAGGGACAACATTTTGGATGACAACGTGTGTGTACTTATCAACTGTTGGTGCACCCTTCTAGTAAGACCACACATCAAGCAAAGGTGCCTTGAACCAAGTAATACATTCATTTACTCCTTGCTTGAAAAAACCCCCCCCAAAAAACTTGTTTATGAAATGCAAATCTGAATTCTGTATATTTACTTCCATATATGTGATTAACTTGCAGTTATTGATCTAGGGCAGGTTTCCCAAAAACATCGTAAGACAAAGGTTATTATTAAAAATATATACTGAAATTTAACTTTTTCATTTTTCTTGCTATGCTATGTAATTTCTTTTTATATTAGAAGCTCCTGTTAAGCATTTTAACTATGTCAAATGAATCATCTAGATGGCAGAATGGTTGATACTATTGCTTCTATTTTACACTTCTAAATATTGTGTGCAAATACAATACATATTTCCTTAGTATATATGTGGTAAGCTCCAGAGCTGAGATACCAATGCTGCAAATGAAAACAAATTTAAAATTGAAAGTTTACATGCTGAAGGATATTACTACTTTTATACTAGTTATGTAAGGTATGAGGTACTAGTTCAACTATCAATCAAATTAAACCTGTTACACTGAAGGAGCTATAACCTACATGTTTACCTTTTTGACATGATAAACTGTCAGTCTGACAATAGAGAAGATGCGAGATTTTCTTTGTGCATAATGGCACAAACTATTGATGCATCATTTCCATTATTACAGGCTCATTGTCTGATTTGTTATCAGGCAATGAATAGTTTATCATCTCTGGTAGGCAAATAACTCCACCAAAATCTTACATATCCACAACCTTTACATACAAAACATAGGCAAATGTATTGAAAGAGATCTTAACTTGTTGATGGGCTTCAGCGAAGCGTGGCGGCCTCATCCTCCATGCCATCCTTACCATCACGCTGTGTGACCATGCACGGGTGCATTCATAGAGCTGTTTCTCTGCACGAGTGCAAGCCACACCCCTGTTTGCTGCCCAAATTCATCACCACTGCTCCACAGAGCTTACTACTGTCATGAGCTCTACTACATGTGCAAAAAAAAGAAAGAAACGATGAAATAATAAAATTTGACTGTTTAAAAATTAGCAAAATTATTTTTTTTGCACCATGTAAAGGTATAAAGACAAATCAACAACCAAAATGTGCATAATGCGGGCCCAGAAGCAATGCAAAAAATGAAAGTGAACATATGTTGAAATATTTTGCCTGTGTGTAAAATAAATCAACTTTCATATAACCAAACATTTCACAATTACAGGTATTTTATTTCATCTAATATGGCAATCTGTAAGAGAACCAAAGATACCAAAGATAGAGAACAATGAGGATGATATTCATCATCAATTACAGGTGACATGCTCTATTTAATGTATGCATCAATGCTGCATGGGGAAAACATCCTTATCATCCAAGCTACAGTAACAATGCATGTATCATTTTAATTGATTAACTACCTAGCAATTAACTACCAACGTTTTAAAAGAATTTTTAAAAATTTACATGTGAGTGTATTTGTTAATGGTTACAAACTGACAATATTCTTTTGAGGAAATTAAATTAGGATTTTATGACTAATTCTTTGGGCTGTATGTATTGCACATTGTACACTGCAAGATATAAAATGCATGTATAAAAAATTACGCACCTGTGGTCTAATATTTTTTAATTGAACCTTTTTATAACACACTTTGAATACAATGATTATGACAATTATACCTTTACTTACCAAATATTTGAAGTGTTGGTTTTTCACATTACTATTTTAGTAACTTTTTTTAATGATCTGTCATTATGCTTCTTACAACCTCTACCACTGTCAGCTTTCTCATTATCAATAAATATGACCATATTAATCAGTTTATATACAGTACCATAAACTTTAGTTGCTAACCACATAAAGCAAATTATTGGAAATACTCAGCATCTCTGCAAATATTTATGATACAGATTGTGCAAACTTAGCTGCTTAACATCTGCGCTCTTATGATCCTCACCACTAGATGGCACTGTAACGTCCTAAACGAGGTCTCTGTTGCTGAATACTATGCCGTACTAATATTGTATGTAAATCTGGGGGTGTGTTGGTATGGTGACAAGCAAGTAAATAAACAAACATAAAACAGGACTAGGCACATGTAAGTCTCACACAGCTTTGCAAGCGGACGACACAGAAGACGACGAAGCCATCAAAGTCTCATTTCTCATCATTTGCAGCAGTCCCTTGTCTTTGGCCGCGTAGTCTGCCTGCCCCTTCCGCACCCCCCTCCTAGCCGGGCCCCGTGTCGCAGCCTTGGCCACCAGGTAGGCCAGCTCGGCCACGTTCAGCACCATGCAGGCCCCCGACGCTGCAGCCATGAACACGGTGAAGACCGTTTTCTCAGTTGGCCGCGACACGAAGCAGTCCACCTCGTTGGGACACGGCACCTCTTCACAGCGCACCAGCCGGGGCAGCCACACCCCGTCGTAAATCGCGTACAGGGCGTACATGAAAACAGCCTCGAAGAGCAGCCGGAAGAGTAGGCTGGCGGCGTACACCCACCAGAGCGCGCCGGTGATGGGGAGCCGTCTCTTGCGCAGGCTCTCCAGGTCCTCCTCCTGCTTGGCCCTGGACCTGGAAGCGCACAGGATCCCCCGCTTGTCCTCGTGCCTGCGGTGTGCCACGTACATGGCGACGAGCAACGGAGGGGTGGAGGCGAAGATCAGCTGCAGGCACCAGAGGCGCACGTGGGAGATGGGGAAGAAGTGGTCGTAGCAGACGTTCTCACAGCCGGGCTGCAGCGTGTTGCACACGAAATCGGCCTGCTCGTCGCTCCACACTGTCTCGGCCGCCACCACCAGCACGCTCACGCGGAAGATGAAAAGCACCGACAGCCAGATCTTGCCCAGGCTGGTGGAGTGGCGGTTGACTCCTGTGAGCTGGGTGTACAGTGTACCCCAGTTCATTCTGCTGCTTGTGCCAGGTCAGGCCTCCAGGGGCGAAACAGATGCACCACTAACCTCTGAAGTTGGTCTCCAAACTAAAATGAAACCGAATAAACATTGTCATTCCTTTATGCTGTGTTTATGATAATTCGCGCTATAAAAGTATGGTGTGTGCTGTGTTGGGTTTTGAGATGCTGGAAAATGTCAGTGTAAATGAATAACAGGGAGTGCATCACATGAACTTAATGTGTAATATGTTGGAAAGTCCAACAGGCACAAACTATTTAATTTTGTTTTCTGGAGGTCACAAAATAATGTGTGAATAAATTAGAGATGGTAAGGACATAACTGGGTCACAATGAAATCCAGTAGTGTTGAATTTTCATCTATAGTCTTGAATGAACTCTACAGTGATCAGTTCTGTTCAGCTGGACATATATAAACACTGTAGTTGAGTATTTAACAGCGTTTTTTAACTGCCCAGAAGTACCAGCAGTGGGTATGGTGCTAAAAGAGATTTGTTGGGTGGAAGCAAACAGCTGAGTATGAGAAGTAGGTAGCTATAGAAGTAAAATAAAATAGGTACAATATGAGAATGTATAAAATGGATCACAAAGAACCATTCAGCAGTTAAGACTTTTGAACTTAATTTAGAATTACATTGATAACATCCATTGTATTACCGTCCAGTACCATAACACACTTTTTAAGTGTGGTGCATTAGAAACCTTTTTTATGGTAATTTGAGTTAATAGTATTATGACAGACGTCACTCATTCAGCGACCATTATTCAGAATAAAGCTGAAATAATTTGACATTTAGATCAGTCATTCCATTAAAAATGCAGAGGTGTCCGCTACGACTGTTCAGAATGAATAACTTGGACAAGCAGTATCGTACAGAATAATAGCGCTCTGTTCGAAATACAATAGATGATTCTCGATGTTTTCCTCCGACGTACAACAGTGCGTAAAGCTGCACAAACGACATAAACGTGTTTGGTTTGAACAAAAACAGTATTTTAGTTACAAGTTATCTTCTCCTTATTCGTGGTTTTTGGAGGTAGCCTACATTAGTTATGCGACTTCCTCCTAAAGTTTCTGACTATATATTTTCGAACATTTACTTGCAGTAAGATGCAACACTGATAAATGGCATCATTAATTATACAGGTGAAGATTATACACCCATAGAAAAACCTATATATCTGTCCAGATGCAGTTACAGTTAATATTGCTATTAAGACAAAATATTGGGGAAAATGGCAATTAATCTCGTATCATACCTCACGCCTTAAGAAAACGGATTATCTCCATTTTGACGAGATCTAACTGGAGTGCGTGGAAATCGATTAGACGACGAGAATCTGCACGGTAGTGGAGAGGCACCTGAATTTTGAGGATCACCTACATGACATCACCACAAAGGCGGAGACAACGAGCTACTCATGGCTACGTGAGAAGACTACAGTACAGTGTTAATTTATTTAAGGCATTTGTTTAACTTTTAAATCCGTTTTTCTACAATCTTAATTCTTTGTGTTTGTTTATTGATCTTTAAAATGCAATGCTAAGTCTACAGCCTCCTCACTATATTTTATTTCTATTCATAAAAGAATAGTGGACTGAAGCCAATAAGCTTCCTTCATCTTTTTCTGTGTGACATGACATCACTTGAATGTGATTTAAAAATTTCACTTAAAAAATTATCTGATTAATCATTTGCCATGACAGGTTCCCACAGACCAGCCTTTTCAGACCAAAGCTGGCCAACCTCCATTATCTAACTTTAGCCTCCTCAATTCCATGTCCCAAACAAATGGCCGTTTGTTGCAGGGCTAAAAGACAGTACCTTTTACAGTAGCATTCTTTCACCTCTTCTGGGCAGCTCCCACCCTATTAGGTTTCTTCAGTGATCATGAAGTGACTACAGGGTTTCTGCAAGAGGGCATGAGAAGGCGGGGGAAAACGGGATGGCTGAAAGAAAAGCCACACAAGGAACCATTACTTATTTTTGACGAAGTCGTGCCATTTGCTTGGCGTTAATGAGTAATTTCAAGTTATTTCAGTGCATACTGATACATTTTATTGGGGTTGTCAACTCAGACTCACCTGCCTGTTCACAGAGACCATTTCCACAGAATACATTACAATCTCTGTTCGGTGCTATTTGTCCCCTTCACTGTAGGACATATTGCCAATACAGAGTCTATTTCTTTGGAGTCTGGTCATGGTGGTGTGTCTTGCTGGGTTGTTTTCAAGAGCAGGCATAAATCCTCTTTATTAAGGGATGAAAATACACAGGGAAATCATTGTACTTGGGCTTTGAGAAAAAGTTGCAAAGAAAATACTATTTTGTGAGAGATAAAAATAAATACTCTGTGGGAAAAAAATGCTCTGTGAGATTCTCTATTACTGGACTGTATTGTTCATTGCTGTATTGCTAATTTTCTGTTACAAATTTTTTAATTACTAATTTTTATCATGGTCAGGCCCACACAGAAAGCATGTATGTACAGATCTCTGCAGTTCTGATCACTCAAAATGTATTTTCATTCTATTTTCAGGTTTATATCCCAAGGTGTGAATAACCTTGAATAGCCACTTAAGGTTGTAATTCCAAAATTTAAAAATATACTATATCATAAATCGATTTTAAGTGCCTTACATGCAAATTGCAACAAATCAATCAAAGAGGCTGGATGCATGCAATGGATAATGACTGAAAGCAAAGTACAGGCAAAGGTCTACCATGCAGGATCTAAGGCCATGGCATTATGGACAAGTTGTTAATGGAACAGTTCAATACTGAGATCAGAAATTCAAAAGTAAACAACCTGGGGAGTATATGTGAGAGTTGTAATGAGTCCACAAAACATGAAATGTGAGTAATGAGTCCATGATGGAGTGCTGCCAGGAACCGCCATGATGGTGGCTAACAGACCACCCAAGATGAGTGCTAATAGACCACGGTAGTATGAAGTGAGGACAGGAACATGATACACATACTACTTCCCAAGGATTCAAATTCCTCACCACCATGCTTCTTTAGCAACCCATGAAGAATCTGTATTAATAATTTTACACTGGCAAGTAAATGATGGTGCTTAAGAAGAAAACTTGTTAAATCAGGAGATTATGGACTTGTTTTACCTACTCAAAAAGGGAAACTTCTATATTATCAGTACTGGTAAAATTTGCATTATTTCACACTAGTAATACATTGTGCAATAGAATGCCATGCAGCACAACATGAAGGCTGTGTAATAGATAATGATGACAAGACCAGAGCAAAAAAATATTTGAATAGTTACAGTTGGAGAATAATGTAAGTTAAAGCTTGTCAAATGATTATGAAATGACTTTGGGGAATTTCAGCAGTATGAAGCAAACACAAGAGAGTCAAAAGATATAGAATAAGTTCCCTCCAGCCCTAGGGTTAAACAATTCATCATATACTGAAAGGGGACACCACTTTGTTCTCTGCAATTACCTGAATATAAAAGTGTTGCAATTAATTTATTTTATTAATATTTATTTCATGTTTCATGCACTGGATCGGTCATACACAACATATGTGCACACTGATGGACTACAGACTTCACCATGAGCAAGTAAAAAAGAAATCATATGTTTCCATTATGCATTCTGTTAGAGGTCTGATGAGTCGCATGTTTTTGGACCACTTGATAAAACCCAGACACACGGACATGGCCTAGAATTATCTATCCTCCCCCTTAGGACAGAAGGTAATTCAAACAAAAGTCTATGATAATCACACAGCTGTGATACATCACACAAATGTCCCGAAGAAACCTCGACCCAATAGAGCAATAGAATGCCATGCAGCACAACATGAAGGCTGTGTAATGACCCAGCCTTTTTATATTATTGACCACTCAGGTGTTATGTTACTGTACCCCCAAAAAAGAGTGAATGTGACAAAATACATTTAAAAACACACTCACCGTGTTGTTTGCATTTATAATGATACCATTTATCACAAATAAAACCGTAATAATTTTTCACTACACACACACACACACACACACACACACACACACACACACACACACACACACACACACCTACACCTACACACACACACACACACACACACACACACACACACACACACACACAAATTGTCAGAAGACAGAAATGACGTGGAAAGTTTTTTATTCCATGTCACAGGAAATACTAAGCGTAAGAAAGTGGAACGGTCCAATCAGTGTAGCATGTTGACCTCTCACCTTCACTCCCAAGATGGAATGTGGAACTAGCCAATTTTTCTATTGTAAATTCAAGCTTGGGGCAGTAATTCACCTGCTTTGAATTAAGATTCAGAGAAAGATTTTGCCATATTTAAACTTTGTTTTTCAGCTGACTACATTATAGTATGAAATATGAGTTTGCCTAGTGTTGACAGGCATATTGATTAATTTGGGTGGTCTTAAATAAAATGTATAACGTTAATGAATCCCCTCCCAAAATATTGAATGATGCATTGAAAAATGAAGAACCGAATGAGAGGAAGAGGAGGAAGGGTCACGAAGACAAACAGAAAGAAAGGAAGGACAATAAAAACAACCTCGTTGCCTTCAGTGTATCACCCCCTTATTCCTGAGCGAGAGCCACAAAAGAGGGCATATTGTTTACTAAAACTGGCCCCTTGCACCGGCATGCCAGTAGCAGAACAACAGAGTCCAGTGTGAATGGGTACAAGGAGGGTTGGAGGGGGGAAGAGAAAGAGAGAGAGAGTGAGAGAGAGAGAGAGAGAGAGAGAGAGAGAGGTGAGGGGGAGAGGGAAAGAAGGCAGAGTCACACAGCCTCTGAATGAGAGACAGTGAGAGGGATGGAGAGTGTAAGCTGTTGGTGCTGTACACCATTTTACATCATTTTAGTTCCTGAGATCATCTCAGATTTGCTTATGTGTGTGTACACACACAAGGAGGCACAAACAACGGTGGCCCAGGATTTAAACAGGCCCAGGAAAAGGAGACCCATGGCCACTGGCAGCATGAGGGGGTGGCTTCCAATGTGTGTGTTTGCACATGTGTGTGCTTGCAGTCTTCACTTCTGAGTGTGCATGCATTTCATTCTGGCACGTTTGGATGAGCGATCATGCTGAAGTAGTGGGCTGCACTTCAGTCATCTGGATGGTCTTCAGCTCGGGAAGCAAGGCACATGCAGCTTCTGGGCGAGAATCCAGATGGGCAATTACGTGTTATGAATTTGAATGCAGCTTCTACCACACTTACAGATGTCTAAGTTAAGATAATTATAATAATGCTGTTATGTTGTCGAGCCTTTTTAGATGATGAGGTGACTGAAGTTTATGGGCCTTTTATTTTCAGCATCAAACATTTAATAAACAGGCATTAAAATGCGCTGAGATCTACAAAAATATCAATTAAAACCTGATCTGCCTCTTTTGGTAACAGGATTCACCACTCTCACATTACTAGACAGATTCATTTCTTCCACATAAATGCACAGATTACACACAGATGCACATGTGCACACAAACACACACACACACACACACACACACACACACACACACACACACACACACACACACACACACAAGAAAATAACAAGACAAGACAAAAAGACAAGACAAAAGCATCCAGCTTTCACATTGTCAGTAAACATGTGCAGTCACAAATGTAATCTCAGAGACTGCCATAACGAAACATTTCCAATGGATGGCAGCAGTAACACACATGCAGTACCCAGACTCATGCTCACTTACCATATGTTCACTGACTTGGTGAAGGCATGATAAGTGTAAACATTATGTAAGTTAATGGAGGAAACTGAACTTTCAAGAGCGACACATGACTTGAAAGGTCCAAGGAGCCAGTCAATGTGATTTTAATTAGCAACTGAAGACTTTTCTTATTAAGTATATCTTTCAATTTACGACCAAGTATTAAGCATTAAACAAGACCAAGTATTCAAACTACTTCTAATACTTGCTAATACACATACACAGTCTGTATATTGTTTCAGCATAGTCAGCATAATCTTTCATGCTAGATAGCTTTCATGTATATTTTGGCAACCATGAAATCTTATGCAAACATACTCTTTTGCTGTGAGAGTCTCAGTTATGGTGAGCAGAATGGGTACTCCATAATGGCTATTAATTATTACTGTTCATTTCAAACCTACATGGATTCTTCATCAACTCTCACAGCGACACCCAACCACGAGATTCACACATTGTGTTAAACATCCAATCAAATGTTCCATAGTCAGCACTGGAGTACTTTAAATGATTTTCCATTCAGGAAAACGTATCTCCCAGGTGACAGCCTTTCCCTTTTGTCAGTATGCAGAGAGTGACGCCATCCTCACCAGCTCATTCATGCTCTGCCTCTGTACGCCTGACGCTGGAACATAATTGGCCGTGTGTGTAATTACAGTCAATGACTGGGGGGGGGGGGGGGGGGGTTTGGCAGACTGGCCGAGGTAAGTCCTGATAAAAAAGAAGAGCAGAACGGACTCAGAATAGACACTGTCCACCTGGAATGATTCTGCATTTATAATTATACTTAAAAGCTTGAAAGTGGGGATGTTTTTTCCTAATACATTTTTCGGACATTTTGCTTTCAATGTCAAATGAAAGTTTCATGGTTGGGGTAGAAAAATTAGTTGCATAAGGAAAAAACTACACAGGGAGGCAGCACAAGGGATACCCTGCCATCTGCTGGACTGGCTCTCGTCCAAGCTCACTTCTGGTGCCTTTGCCCTCATCTCCTGGATACCAGAATGATATTGGTTTGACAGTAGCAGAACAAAAGCTATCTGGTTGTTGTTTTCTTATTTATTATTCAAGTATTTGGAAGAAATCAGAACAAGATAATGATGACAAGACCAGAGCAAAAAAGTGCCTTACATGGAAATTGCAACAAATCAATCAAAGAGGCTGGATGCATGCAATGGATAATGACTGAAAGCAAAGTACAGGCAAAGGTCTACCATGCAGGATCTAAGGCCATGGCATTATGGACAAGTTGTTAATGGAACAGTTCAATACTGAGATCAGAAATTCAAAAGTAAACAACCTGGGGAGTATATGTGAGAGTTGTAATGAGTCCACAAAACATGAAATGTGAGTAATGAGTCCATGATGGAGTGCTGCCAGGAACCACCATGATGGTGGCTAACAGACCACCCAAGATGAGTGCTAATAGACCACGGTAGTATGAAGTGAGGACAGGAACATGATACACATACTACTTCCCAAGGATTCAAATTCCTCACCACCATGCTTCTTTAGCAACCCATGAAGAATCTGTATTAATAATTTTACACTGGCAAGTAAATGATGGTGCTTAAGAAGAAAACTTGTTAAATCAGGAGATTATGGACTTGTTTTACCTACTCAAAAAGGGAAACTTCTATATTATCAGTACTGGTAAAATTTGCATTATTTCACACTAGTAATACATTGTGCAATAGAATGCCATGCAGCACAACATGAAGGCTGTGTAATAGATAATGATGACAAGACCAGAGCAAAAAAATATTTGAATAGTTACAGTTGGAGAATAATGTAAGTTAAAGCTTGTCAAATGATTATGAAATGACTTTGGGGAATTTCAACAGTATGAAGCAAACACAAGAGAGTCAAAAGATATAGAATAAGTTCCCTCCAGCCCTAGGGTTAAACAATTCATCATATACTGAAAGGGGACACCACTTTGTTCTCTGCAATTACCTGAATATAAAAGTGTTGCAATTAATTTATTTTATTAATATTTATTTCATGTTTCATGCACTGGATCGGTCATACTCAACATATGTGCACACTGATGGACTACAGACTTCACCATGAGCAAGTAAAAAAGAAATCATATGTTTCCATTATGCGTTCTGTTAGAGGTCTGATGAGTCGCATGTTTTTGGACCACTTGATAAAACCCAGACACATGGACATGGCCTAGGATTATCTATCCTCCCCCTTAGGACAGAAGGCAATTCAAACAAAAGTCTATGATAATCACACAGCTGTGATACATCACACAAATGTCCCGAAGAAACCTCGACCCTCCGACCTCAATGTCTACCGCCCTGTTGCCCTCACATCAGTCGTGATGAAGTGCTTTGAAAAGTTAGTCAGAGACTTCATCACATCTTCTCTGCCAGCCTCCATGGACCCACTGCAGTTTGCATACCGCCACAACCGCTCCACTGATGATGCAATTGCACATCTGCTCCACAGACCACAATCAGTACGGGTGGGCAACTGCGCCTCATCCACCCTCACCCTCAGCACTGGAGCTCCTCAGGGTTGTGTCCTAAGCCCCCTGCTCTACTCACTGTACACCCACGACTGCACAGCCACTTCCAGCTCCACCATCATTGTCAAGTTTGCTGACGACACCGTTGTCATGGGTCTGATCTCGGACAACGACGAGAGGGCCTACCTGGAGGAGATTAAACACCTGGAAAACTGGTGCCAAGAAAATAATCTCCTCCTAAACGTCAGTAAAAGGAGCTGATCGTGGATTGCAGCAAGAAGCAGGAGCGGCACTACCAACCTGTGAGGATCAGTGGAACCATGGTGGAGAGAGTAGATAGTTTCAGGTACCTTGGTGTTTACGTCTTGCAGGACCTGTCCTGGTCCCGCCATACCAACTCCCTGGCAAAGAAGGCTTGTCAGCATCTTTACCACCTCAGACGCCTAAGAGACTTCAGACTGCCCTCCAAGGTACTGCGGAACTTCTACACCTGCACTATCGAGAGCATGAAACTGATAAACTGTGGGGACCACCACCACCAT
>NW_027658510.1:40000-46426 GCF_041902795.1 Electrophorus electricus | reverse complement strand
AGAGAGAGAGAGGGGAAGTGAGAGAGAGAGAGAGGGGAGAGAGGGAGAGAGGGAGAGAGAGAGAGTGGGAGAGAGGGAGAGAGAGAGTGGGAGAGAGGGAGAGAGAGAGAGGGAGAGAGGAGAGAGTGGGAGAGAGAGAGAGAGAGAGGAGAGAGAGAGAGAGAGAGAGAGACAGAGTGGAGAGAGAGAGAGAGAGAGGAGAGAGAGAGAGAGAGAGAGAGAGGGAGAGAGAGAGAGGGAGAGAGAGAGGGAGAGAGGGAGAGACAGAGAGAGAGAGAGAGAGAGTGGGAGAGAGAGAGAGGGAGAGAGAGAGAGAGAGAGAGAGAGAGAGGGAGAGAGCACAGCATAACTGCCTACGTCCTCAAACACACCCCCTCAGAAAAACATCACAGTCACAATACGATTCACTACACCCTCCAATATCTAAATGATAGACAAACCCACCAAAAGGAATTCATCAATAACTGGATCAATGAAATTCCTTTTCTTAAATAATTAGAATGCTATAAACTGTTGAAGAGCGAATCAACTTTAGCAGATTATCTCATTAAAATGATAAAATCCCAAAGAAAGAGGCTCCCTAAGGGTGCTGGGTCTGTGTCCATAACCCAGGGACAGGGGAAGGGTTATGAGAAACCCTGCATGTCCAGAGAAGAACGGACTCACACCAAATACACACACACCTCACACTCGTTAAAAACCGACACTTGAAGAGAATACAGTAAGGAACAAACAAATCTTCTGCGTGTGTTTAGGAGAAATTGCGTACTGTGTTAAAATACCAGCACAGTACGTTCATAACTACCACATGCTTAGAGAAAACAGTCAAGCCATATATATAATATTTATTTATTTAATAGTTTGTGTATGTTTTTATTTATTATGCCTTTGTCATCACATATGTGTGCCGTGTGTACGTGAGTGTGTGAGTGCAGTAGGCATATATATTGTATATACTGTGAGTGCAGTAGGCATATATATTGTATATACTGTGAGTGCAGTAGGCATATATATTGTATATACTGTGAGTGCAGTAGGCGTACATATTGTATATACTGTGAGTGCAGTAGGCATATATATTGTATATACTGTGAGTGCAGTAGGCATATATATTGTATATACTGTGAGTGCAGTAGCCATATACATTGGTGAGTGCAGTAGGCGTATATATTGTATATACTGTGAGTGCAGTAGGCGTACATATTGTATATACTGTGAGTGCAGTAGGCATATATATTGTATATACTGTGAGTGCAGTAGGCATATATATTGTATATACTGTGAGTGCAGTAGGCGTACATATTGTATATACTGTGAGTGCAGTAGGCATATATATTGTATATACTGTGAGTGCAGTAGGCGTACATATTGTATATACTGTGAGTGCAGTAGGCGTATATATTGTATATACTGTGAGTGCAGTAGGCGTACATATTGTATATACTGTGAGTGCAGTAGGCGTATATATTGTATATACTGTGAGTGCAGTAGGCGTACATATTGTATATACTGTGAGTGCAGTAGGCATATATATTGTATATACTGTGAGTGCAGTAGGCGTACATATTGTATATACTGTGAGTGCAGTAGGCATATATATTGTATATACTGTGAGTGCAGTAGGCGTACATATTGTATATACTGTGAGTGCAGTAGGCATATATATTGTATATACTGTGAGTGCAGTAGGCATATATATTGTATATACTGTGAGTGCAGTAGGCGTACATATTGTGAGTGCAGTAGGCGTATATATTGTATATACTGTGAGTGCAGTAGGCATATATATTGTATATACTGTGAGTGCAGTAGGCGTACATATTGTATATACTGTGAGTGCAGTAGGCATATATATTGTATATACTGTGAGTGCAGTAGGCGTACATATTGTATATACTGTGAGTGCAGTAGGCATATATATTGTATATACTGTGAGTGCAGTAGGCATATATATTGTATATACTGTGAGTGCAGTAGGCATATATATTGTATATACTGTGAGTGCAGTAGGCGTACATATTGTGAGTGCAGTAGGCGTATATATTGTATATACTGTGAGTGCAGTAGGCATATATATTGTATATACTAAGAGTGCAGCAGGCGTATATATTGGATATACTAAGCTGTATTATAGAGATTTTCTTTCTTTTTTTGTTCTTTCTTGACAATTTTATCTCTTTTAATGGTAATAATTCTGTTGCTTTGGAAACAGGGTTGAAAAAAAATCAGGTGTCCTTAAAAAAATCAAATGACCTTAATTTTTGTTTGGCTGTGTGGATTCCAAAATATAACTCATCATTCGTCAAAATGCAACTGTGGTGGACAAAACCTGCAGCAACGTGTAGGATGCAGGCGTGTAGGGTGCAGGCGTGTAGGGTGCAGGCGTGTAGGGTGCAGGCGTGTAGGGTGTAGGCGTGTAGGGTGCAGGCGTGTAGGGTGCAGGCGTGTAGGGGTGCAGGCGTGTAGGGTGTAGGCGTGTAGGGTGCAGGCGTGTAGGGTGCAGGCGTGTAGGGTGCAGGCGTGTAGGGTGTAGGCGTGTAGGGTGCAGGCGTGTAGGGTGTAGGCGTGTAGGGTGCAGGCGTGTAGGATGCAGGCGTGTAGGGTGCAGGCGTGTAGGGTGTAGGTGTGTAGGGTGCAGGCGTGTAGGATGCAGGCGTGTAGGATGCAGGCGTGTAGAGTGCAGGCGTGTAGGGTGCAGGCGTGTAGGGTGTAGGCGTGTAGGGTGCAGGCGTGTGGGTGTAGGCGTGTAGGGATGCAGGCGTGTAGGTGTGTAGGGTGTAGGCGTGTAGGGTGCAGGCGTGTAGGGTGCAGGCGTGTAGGGTGCAGGCGAGTAGGGTGCAGGCGTGTAGGGTGTAGGCGTGTAGGCGTGTAGGGTGCAGGCGTGTAGGATGCAGACGTGTAGGGTGCAGGCGTGTAGGGTGCAGGCGTGTAGGGTGTAGGCGTGTAGGGTGCAGGCGTGTAGGGTGCAGGCGTGTAGGGTGTAGGCCGTGTAGGGTGTAGGCGTGTAGGATGCAGGCGTGTAGGGTGTAGGCGTGTAGGGTGTAGGCGTGTAGGATGCAGGCGTGTAGGGTGCAGGCGTGTAGGGTGCAGGCGTGTAGGATGCAGGCGTGTAGGTGTGTAGGGTGTAGGCGTGTAGGGTGCAGGCGTGTAGGGTGCAGGCGTGTAGGGTGCAGGCGAGTAGGGTGCAGGCGTGTAGGGTGTAGGCGTGTAGGGTGTAGGCGTGTAGGATGCAGGCGTGTAGGGTGGAGGCGTGTAGGGTGCAGGCGTGTAGGGTGTAGGCGTGTAGGGTGCAGGCGTGTAGGGTGTAGGCGTGTAGGGTGTAGGTGTGTAGGGTGTAGGCGTGTAGGTGCAGGCGTGTAGGCATGTAGGATGCAGGCGTGTAGGGTGCAGGCGTGTAGGGTGCAGGCGTGTAGGGTGCAGGCGTGTAGGGTGTAGGTGTGTAGGATTGCAGGCGTGTAGGGTTGTAGGCGTGTAGGATGCAGGCATGTAGGGTGGAGGCGTGTAGGGTGCAGGCGTGTAGTGTGTAGGCGTGTAACTGTTAGCCAGACATTCATCACATGGTTCATCTTCCTTCCTGGCTAAGGCTTATACATGAAGTTGGCCAACCTCACTGAATTATCGCAAGGTTTTCATTGAAGAGTGGCTTTGAAACAGCCTTTTCAGTTGGGTACGTTACAATGCCTGTCTCACCAAAATGAACACAGACAGTTCTGTCTCACCTGTAGTCCCCATTCAAAATGAACATAGATAGTTCTGTCTCATCTGTAGTCCCCATTCTAAGTGAACACAGTTCTGTCTCACCTGTAGTTCTGTCTCACCTGTTCTAAGTGACTAAGGTCGCATGAACACAGACAGTGAGGTTTTACTAATAATACCGTAACCTTCTTCAGAGCGTTGAGAAGGACCAGACTTCTATAGACCCGCCTCCATACTGAAAATCATACATTGGTCAGATTTCCTGTCATATATTACAGACACAGCAATGAGTCCCTGCAGTCATACTAAAGAACAGTTTGGATTAAGTAGCCCTCTCGAACAGAACTGCGTCCTAGAGTAACCAAGGTGATGGAAATCTGTTATGTCGGCTCACCAATGCTCTGCATCCTACACGCTTACACACCTACCACCCACCACACTTCAACCACACCCACCCCACATGCCCACCACCACACCTCCACCACACCCCCACCACACCCACACAACACCTCCACCACACCCACACCCTACCACACCCCCACCACCACACCTCAATCACACCTCCACCACACCCACACCACACCTCCACCTCTGGAACCATTTACACAGATCATCTGATGAAAAGCCAACCACCTCAACCCAACTGATTTATTCTAATTTATTCTAATTACATTTATTTATGTACGCTGTCCCAAATGGCAAATAAATAACAACATAAAACATGAAATCTGAAAAATTATCTGAAAACACACAAACAGCCATAAATTCAGTTACAGGAACTCAAATGACTGAAGGAACTCAGTCAAAAAGTTCCTGGAGAAGTCTAGACTAATCGGGCGGTGTTCAGAACCGTGAGAGATGGAGGTGCACTCACCATCAGTGGGGATGGTGTTCAGGGGTCCCGGCTCATCTGGAAACACGGCACACGCCCACCAGACCAGCCAGGAGAGTCCGAGAAAAGGTCCAAACAGGGTTTCCATGGCAGCAGAAGCCTGATGCTGTAACAGGGACGAGCAGAGAACAGTCAGGACAGGCGGAAAGGTGTCGGAAACAGCGAAACAGCACTTCACGTTCCTCATACACCGTCCACTGGAAGGAGGATTTTGTTACTCTGACTGAGTCTGTTCAGTGCTCTCTATATCTCGCTACATTCTCTCTACATATCTCCCCCATTCTCTCTCTCTCTCTCTCTCTGTGTCTGTGTTCAGAACAGCACTGAGATTATGATCAGTGATTAAGTCACTCCCAGCAGCACATTTGCTGGCGACCATAACGGCCTGGTCCGTGTGACCCCGAACTGCCACCATGCTACGCTGGACGGGTGGGACCCTGCTGGAGAGGGAGAGGGTGAACCGAACTGAGAGAGAATGTGTGGACTGGAACAGTGCATGTGTGTGTGTGTGTGTGTGTGTGTGTGTGTGTGTGTGTGTGTGTGAGTCTGTGTGTGTGTGTGTGAGTCTGTGTGTGTGAGTCTGTGTGTGTGTGTGTGTGTGTGTGTGTGTCTGTGTGAGTCTGTGTGTGTGTGAGTGTGTGTGTGTGTGTGTGTGTGTGTGTGTGAGTCTGTGTGTGTGTGAGTGTGTGTGTGTGTGTGTGTGAGTCTGTGTGTGTGTGTGTGTGTGTGAGTCTGTGTGTGTGTGTGTGTCTGTGTGTGTGTGTCTGTGTGTGTGTGTGTGTGTGAGTCTGTGTGTGTGTGAGTCTGTGTGTGTCTGTGTGTGTGTGTGAGTCTGTGTGTGTGTGAGTGTGTGTGGTGTGAGTGTGTGTGTGTGAGTCTGTGTGTGTGTGTGTGTGTGTGTGTGTGGTGTGTGTGTGTGTGTGTGTGAGTCTGTGTGTGTGGTGAGTGTGTGTGTGTGTGTGAGTGTGTGTGTGTGAGTCTGAGTCTGTGTGTGTGTGTGAGTCTGTGTGTGTGTGTGTGTGAGTCTGTGTGTGTGTGAGTCTGTGTGTGTGTGTGTGAGTCTGTGTGTGTGTGAGTGTGTGTGTGTGTGTGTGTGTGTGTGTGAGTGTGTGTGTGTGAGTCTGAGTCTGTGTGTGTGTGTGTGCAGATGAAAGGTTGGCTGCCAAATTGAATTCTCCAAATCAAATCTCCTCTTCACACAGGCAGGTTCTCTGCTCTCAGTGCTCATGTCATTACTGAAAACAACAAAACGGGACAGAACATAATCAGGACCCGACGAGCCGTGTACAAGCGTGTGCAACACACTCGAACACGACGTGTGGAGTCAAACCCACTGAAGTTGCCAGAACCAAAGACTCTGTCCAAAAAACCCTTTATGAGAATCAAAGCTTTGCCACGTCTCCTGCACGCGATCACGGCGTTGGAGACACAGGTGGGAGACCTACAGCATCTCCAAATAACAACACAACACTCAAACATCTACTGAGGTGTGCACATCATGATAAAGATCCAACCCACAATGCAACACTGGTCATTAATGCTCTCTTGTTTAACGTTGTTTATTCAGTGGCACACTAAGGAACGCTGTGTGTCCTCTTCCGAGAAAAAGCATTTATCTGGACATGCACCGTCATTTGAATGTGGCAGCAGACATTTCATTATTCAATCAGCAACGACACAAAAGTCTCTTCTGATTTTCCTACAGTTGAGAGGTGAGAGCATTGCACACAATTATGTGTCAGACGTGTGAGCGTGCACACGCACACACACACACAAATACATCCTTTGTGGGGACACTTCTGTAGCGGATCAACTCACACTGTTTTATCAGGAGACAG
>NW_027658510.1:25000-30000 GCF_041902795.1 Electrophorus electricus | reverse complement strand
CGGTTGTTTCACACAAATTTTAGTGAACCCAACCAATCAGGTTTTACCAAGTAGGAAGACATGCTAGAGTAAACACGTCCACCCAGTGACCAGGTGTGCTTGTACTGTTGTATGCCTGTACCAGCGTGTGCCTGTACAGGTGTTTGCCTGTACCGTCGCGTATCTATACCAGCGTGTGTCTGTACCGGCATGCCGTCGGGGTACTGCGGCCACGCACAGTCACGTCTGCGTTGCTGAACAATGTTTTTAAAAAAGTCTCAGTGAGTGGCTGAGGTAGCCGTGATAGACCACCAGCAACCTCTCTTAGAGTCCTGTGGGGGCGCTACAGCAGGGTAAACACAGAATACAGAGAGCAGAACAGCCGTAACGGGGAGGAGAAGGAGCAGGAGGTAGCGAGATCCGGAGAGGCAGCGAAACGACAGAGGATGCAGAAAACAATGGGGAGGGATAACCCTGCACTCTCTCTCACTCCATCTCTCTCCCTGTCTCACTAAAAACAAACACATGTTGCATCATGACATGCAGTGTGAATGTAACTCTCTCTCTCTCTCTCTCTCTCTCTCACTTTTATCATTTATAGATCCAGGCACAGAACCTCAAAAACAAACAGATGTAATAATGAAATGTGCTTTTTGGCGAGACAGAACTGGCTGAATGACTGTGGTACCCGGAGGCGGATGAGCTACGTGGTGTGGCGCGGAAGGTGTGTGGGGTTGGTTAATGGTTAATAGGTGCTCTCCCTAAATGCATGCAGGTACAGAGCTTCCCCGTACTGTTTCCACCCAGCTGGAGGTTTTGTCTGTACTGACAGAAACTAGTCCAGACGTTAATCAAAACTCAGTGTAGCTTAGCCGATGGGAGCGCGGCCAAAGGTCCCTTTCCTTCTCTGTGCTACGCTCCTTATTAGGGAGGACTACTCCATAATAAACGCAATTACTGGCCTCCGCCGGAGGGCGATA
Source organism: Electrophorus electricus (assembly GCF_041902795.1). NCBI lineage: Eukaryota > Metazoa > Chordata > Actinopteri > Gymnotiformes > Gymnotidae > Electrophorus > Electrophorus electricus. The sequence continues at coordinate 29,041 of NW_027658510.1, read as the reverse complement.
CAGGACATCAACCTAACGAGACACAGAGTTCAAACCAGGGGTGAGTCTTCCTCTAGAGTAACGTCACCCTGAGTCTCCTTCAGAGGGAGAAAGAGGAGCTTAAAGACAGGGATATGCAAACGCGCACGCGCGCGTGTGTGTGTGTGTGTGTGTGTGTGTGTGTGTGTGATCAAAATAATTTCACTTTCATCATTAACACATCAGAGTTCATCAGGGCGGAGGAAATTAAACAATTAAATGAATAAAGTCTCTCTCTCTCTCTCTCTCTCTCTCTCTCTCTCTCTCTCCGTGGACACTCTGGCAACAGAGCATTCCTACACACACTTTTTTGTATTCTATTACATCAGATTTTGTTCTTTTGTGTCTGTTGTTTGGAACATTGAAGTCAACAGAAAATAAAAGTGGCAAAATCTTCTCCATCAGCATGGTGACATGCCCCCTAAGCTTGCCTTCTAGAAACAACAAATCTTTTCTCCGTTTTGAGAAGATTGCAAAAGATTCCAGAATTTGGAATGGGACGCCGCTGGAGTTCACTGAAAGTCCAAATCCCAGTATAGGTTCATTTGAACAAACAGGTTCATATCTCAAATACTTGAGTTTGTTCAGATCATTTGAATAAAAGATTTGAATGTTGTGACTCATTTGAGTTAGTGTGTTAGATCACCAACAAGAAACAAGTAAGAACAACTCATTAGTCAGATTACATAAATTCAACTGCAAACTCAACTATAACTGTAAGTGTAATCTGATGTTATTTAAATGATTTAAATATTCTACATTTTCAACCACTCAGACATTGATGCAGACATCGTCTGGCTTTTTTGTACAACCCCTCCGGTACACCAGTGGGCCGTCCAGGTGAGAGAGTCCACACGCGTGCAGGATGACATAAGCAGACATAAGACGGCGAAGATGGTACCAGGGCGCAGGGAAAGAGGCCCACACTGAGGGGGGCGTTGGGCCGACAGCCACGGTGGTAAGAACTCCTGTCAGAGTATGAGAAGAAGGCAGACAATTACAGGAACGCCAACGCCAACTCACTGCTCAGGGGAAGAGAGGTTGAGGGAGAAAGAGAGATGGAGGGATAGAGAAAGAAGAAGAAAAAGAGACGCGGGAAAGAGTGGAGCGAGAGAGTTCAGTGGCTGAAGCAACTTTAGTCCTGAGATGAAACACTTAATACTTCCCTTTGTATGTTTGTTGAGCTTTTCAGATTGTGGTTGTCTTGAGAGAGAGAGAGAGAGAGAGAGACACAGACAGAGAGAGAGGGGAGGTAGAAAGATATTGAGGAAGATCAGGGGACCAGGAAAAGATCACCAGTCTGTATTACAAGCTGTTGCTGTTCATTCTCTCTCTGACACTCACACACTCACACACACACACACACACACACACACACTCACACTCACACACACAGACACACACACACTCACACAAACACACACACAGACACACTCACACACACACACACACACACACACACACACACACACACTCACACAAAGACACACTCACACACAGACAGCCTGCACTTAATAGGGACACAGGTTAACCTGATACAGCAGGATCCACCAGTCCAAAGCTGACAACTAAAATGTCACTTGTATAATTGTGCTGACATATTTGAGGTCTCATTACCCATCTTTCTTCTTTGTCTCTCTCACACACTCTCACACACACTCACACACACACACACACACACACACACACACACACACACACACACACCATGTATGTAACCGGGGTGGATTTAGTGATTTAGTGAAATCGGGTGAAAGACAGCAGTGAGGGGTGTGTGTGAAAGGGGGTGAGTGGGAGTGTCTAACAGGGGGTGAGGGGGTGTGTCTGACAGGGGGTGAGTGGGAGTGTCTAACAGGGGGTGAGGGGGTGTGTCTGACAGGGGGTGAGTGGGAGTGTCTAACAGGGGGTGAGTGGGAGTGTCTGACAGGGGGTGAATGGGAGTGTTTAACAGGGGGTGAGTGGGAGTGTCTAACAGGGGTGAGTGGGAGTGTCTAACAGGGGGTGAGTGGGAGTGTCTAACAGGGGTTGAGGGGGTGTGTCTGACAGGGGTGAGTGGGAGTGTCTAACAGGGGGTGAGGGGGTGTGTCTTACAGGGGGTGAGTGGGAGTGTTTAACAGGGGGTGAATGGGAGTGTCTGACAGGGGGTGAGGGGGTGTGTCTGACATGAGGTGAGGGAGTGTGTCTAACGGGGGTGAGGGGGTGTATCTGACAGGGAGTGAGGGGGTGTGTCTGACCTGAGGTGAGGGGGTGTGTCTAACGGGGGTGAGGGGGTTTGTCTGACAGGGAGTGAGGGGGTGTGTCTGACATGGCTCTCTGTACTAGTGATGAGTGGTTTTTAAGCAGATGATAGAAGCAGTGATGAACAGGGTTGTTTAATAGTTAGGGTTAGTGTAAGGGTCAGGGTCAGGGTCAGGGTTTAGGGTTTAGGGTTTATGGTTTAGGGTCAGGGTTAATTATAGGTCCTGTAACTCCTGTGCCTGATCTACAGGTTTAGGGTTAGGGTTTAGGGGTTAGGGTTAGGGTTTAGGGTTATGGTTTAGGGTTAGGGTTTAGGGGTTAGGGTTAGGGTTTAGGGTTAGGGTTAGGGTTTAGGGTTTAGGGTTTAGGGTTAAGGCAGTATTAGGTCAGAGCAGTAGCACCCATACTGTTCTTTAACTCACATTCGAATGAGCTGTGTGGTAAATGAATACTGGCAAGTGAAAACTCTCTCAGTAGCTAAATGAGACGCCCTATGGAAGCGCGCGCTGCTGGGATGAGGCACGTCCATGACTAACCCGTCCAACGTTAGTGCGAACGTCGCGTACAGTCAGCAGGGACTGTGTGGCTGTGTGTCTCTCTATCCGTTCAGCAGTGAGGTGATTAATGTTCTGCTTTCCTCCTTCGTTCTTGCGTTTCTCTGCTCCACTTAAATAACTTCAGAACGTCTTTCTCTGTCAACGATGTCACATCCTGTCCACACTGGAGCTCTTTTACGTTCCTGCTGCAGTCTCCATTCACACACGCGGCCAAAACAAGGAACACACTATTGCGACCGTGATCAGGGGTTCCTCCTCTCCTCCAGAGATCTCATTCCCTTGCAGTGAGTCTGTTTCCCAGGGAAGTGAGCTAGAAGCACCTCTCTGGAACCAACACGTATAAAACATTTCTACTCTCCTGGGCCTATAACTGACAACTCCTAATTCTACAGTCTTCATTTACACTCATTATATTCTCTTTAGTTCATATCATTATTTTATTACCTTTAATTAAGTTTAAAAACTTTGTTTTTCACTCCTTTGTTTATAAAGTAGCTTGAACTGCCTTATGTAAGGGGCTATAAAAATAACCCTTCCTTCGTGCTCCTTTCTCTCTGTCTGACTGAAGGCTCTGTGTTCTGTTCTTGCCTTAGGGACATAGATGGCAGTGTTACTGTAACCTTACTGCCAGGCGGGAGTGTGTTCAACGGAAGACTGAGTGAGCATCATACTGCTGCTACAGACACACACACACACACACACACACACACACACACACAGGTACACACGTACACTCCCACTCATGAACACTGTCTGCTTCAGCGTGTGGTGCAATATCCCCAAAAAAGAAATGCACACACAGGCACACACGCACACTGTATATAGACACTACATAGTGTATGTACACAGTGTGTGTGTGTGTGTGTTGGTTTGGTTGCTCCTCCCACCATACCCCGCTTCGGTTCTGCCAGATTCCAATTGATCGCCCCATTTCCACTTTATCTTTAATCAAAAGACCCCAGAAAACTCAGATGTTTAATTAATGAGATGTGGGGCTCGGGGCCCACTCACAGGCTCCAAAAAGCCAGCTGTGATTAAATATTCATGAGCCACTGACTGCTAATCACCCCTCCATGCTCAGCGCTCGCACACCAGCCAACCAGCTTCCTGGACACGGGAGGAGGAGGAGGGTGACGAAGGGTCATAACCTGCACCAGTGGCTCGTTTCCACAGCAAAGCTCTGGTTTCTCATGCAGGAACTGAAGTCTGGATCATGGAATAAGGAAGA
>NW_027658510.1:12500-15000 GCF_041902795.1 Electrophorus electricus | reverse complement strand
CTTACCCAATGATGACAATGACATTTTGTTATTAACCAAATCATGTCATACTAGATGTTAACACACACTGACACTCAGGCCTGGTTAGCCTGGTTAGCCTGGTTAGATAAGTATGCAGCATATATATATATATATAAATATATATAAAAGAAAATTTTTGACTGAATATATCTGTCACACTCAGAGGGTGTGTATGTGTGTGTGTGTGTGTGTGTGTGTGTGTGTGTGCGTGCGTGTGCGTGTGCGTGTGTGTAAATGAGCTGTCCTGCCAACCTTCTTAGTCTCATTGCATTATTCAGTTCCTCTAAACATCAGCCACACAGAGACAGTGTGGAGCCACACACACACGCACACACACACACACACACACACACACACACACACACACACACGCGCACACACACACACACACGCACACACACACACACACGCACACACACACACGCACACACACGCGCACACACACGCGCGCACACACGCGCACACACACGCGCGCACACACACACGCACACACACACGCACACGCACGCACGCACACGCACGCACACACACACACACACACACACACACACACAGAGTATACCTCACTGAAAGGGAGGGGATCTGGAGGGAGAGACTGATTCATTTAGAGTAGCTGCTCCTCCAGCAGGAGCCAAACCACAAATCACAGTAAAGTGCCCTCACACACACACACACACACACACACACACACACACACACACACACACACACACACACACACACACATACACACACACACACACACACCTCCCCTCTCTCTGTTTCTCTTTAGTTTTTCTGTTTACAGTATTTTTGACTATTACAGTTAATAGGTTTCTGATGTCTCGTAGTGACATCCTACAGCGGGACCTTGGTGAAGGGAGGACGGCGGGACCGCAGGACAGTTCTGGACGGCGTGTTCCTTTTGGACAGCTTTCATGCCAGCACGGCCCTAAGACCTCTCCTGCAGTTAACTACAGGCTTGTGTTGGTGGTGAAGTTGTCGGTTCCCACGCCGTTATGGAGCGTCTGGATGGATGGTGCTCAAACAGCAAGTGTGGAGACTCCGACAGGAGCGGTTCTATCACACCTGGAATGGGCTTCATCGGAGTGGTGGGGAAGCCATGCTGTCTGATGTCCCGCCTTCTACAGCAGACCATCAGCATTGTCGTGACATGGCCACATTCTGTCCCCAGCGCAGGCTGCGAATCGCCCTTCCTTAAGCATGTCGTCTATTTCAGATTGTAATTATATACGATTTTGAAAAATGGCTCAAACGATCTGAATGTGGCTTTTAAAATTTAAAGCTGACGGCTTTGATTATGTGGTTTCGGCCACATCAGATATCATGAAGTGTTTTGCATGTAGACAAGAAGGGCGTGTTGGGTGTTTGTGTCCCGAGAGATGATGATAACATCCCACAGAGTTGAGACTCAGCGTGATGTGACAGGGAGGACCACTGAGGGCCAGGGGTCAGCGCAGGGGTCAGCGCAGGGGTCAGCGCAGGGGTCAGTGCAGGGAGAGGTGACCATACACATACCACCGCAGTCCCATAACAGCAAGATGAAGACATTTATGGAATGTGACAGAGATGCAGGGAATTGTTTTCTGACTCCTACTCCAGAAAATAAACCCCAAGGTTTGGGGTTTGACCCGACGTCCTGGGCTATTAAGAGTACCGACGACACAAGGAACGAGAACTGGGGGCCAAGGAAACACTTTTTTTTCTAAAAGAAACATAAACAGGGCCCAGATTGGTGGGTAAAGAGTTGGGCCCAAGCGGCAGAGACACGCTCAGGGTGTGCAGAGACACTCTCAGGGTGTGTGGAGACACAGTCCTGTTGTGGAGAGACATGCTCATGGTCTGGAGAGACATGCTCGGGGTGTGGAGAGACACTCTCGGGGTGTGGGAAGACACAGTCATGTTGTGGAGAGACACTCTCGGGGTGTGGAGAGACACTCTCGGGGTGTGGGAAGACACAGTCATGTTGTGGAGAGACACGCTCGGGGTGTGGAGAGACACTCTCGGGGTGTGGAGAGGCAGTCATGGTGTGGAGAGACACGCTCGGTGTGTGGAGAGGCAGTCATGGTGTGGAGAGACACGCTCGGTGTGCAGAGACACTCTCTGGATGTGGGGAGACACACTCATAGTGTGGAGAGACACGCTCGGTGTGTGGGGAGACACTCCCGGGTGTGGAGAGACACAGCCATGGTGTCGAGAGACATGTTCTCTGTGATCATGACCTCATCATCAACACATACATTAACAAAAATACAGTCCCTTTTTTTAAACAAAACTACAAATAAGAAATGTGTAGTGCTTGAAGATTATTTTCTAGATTGTAAATTGATTCAGCTCAGTCATGAGGAATGAAGGGGAGTTAATTTCACAGTTCAGCAAATGTACAGATTATTTTTAAAAAGTCCCCAAACACCAGTCAATGCTCCACACTGAGGATGGCTTTGATACTGCACAGTTTGTTTGGTTCGGTTTGATTTGG
>NW_027658509.1:30000-46557 GCF_041902795.1 Electrophorus electricus | reverse complement strand
CAAATATTGGTTCTTTTTACAACTTACATAATTGGTCATAGGGATTTCTCATGTTGGTCTTAGGGATCTGGCCTCCTTGATTCTTAGCCAGTACTGAGTGAGCCCTGTGCAACTGCTAACTTTAGAATGTTTCAGAAAGAAGCACGTGATAAGGCGTAGAAGATGGGTCCACAGCACTCTTTAGTTAGATGAGGCTAAATGACAGCCAGAACAGCTGACCGACCAGAAGCTGGGGGGAGCATGAGGAGACATCTTGGTGGAAGAGACCACAGCCCATGATATAACAGGACAGGAAGCAGAAGACAAACATGACCACAAGAGTCAAAAGCAAATTATTTGTACGTTTCACTCTGTGATGCTTTAGAAGCTGACTGTTACCACATATGTGGGAACAGATGCACACAGCACACCACTACTAGCAGGAAAGCCAGGACAAACTCTATCAGACAGAATGAATTGTGCACCCTTATTCCTGCTTATCAGTTATCAGACAGTCTTTAGTTTCTTGCTCAAAAGCAGAGGAAGCCAAAGGGTCATCACTGTAATCTAGACCTGTGTCAGTGATTACTGTGTGCTGAATGCTGAGGTGGCAAATGGAATGATGTTGGAGGACTCTTCTGTAGAAGCCGTCTATTACCAGAAGGGTGATGAAGATGACGCTTGCTGCCTGTTTCACTGGCAGCATGAAAAAGTGGAGGTAGCAAAGTGCGTGGCCAAAAGTCCGACCTCCGAAGGACAAGAAGGAGCAGAACATCAGCCATCACCAGATTCAGGAAGCAAATAGTGGCTGGCTTCCATGGAGCCTGGCAACAGAAAATCCTTAACACTAAGTTGTTTCCTGGCAGTCCCAAGATAACATCCAAGATCCACAATGGTGTTACCACAGAAGCAGTAAGCCTCTGAGGTGTTACTCGATTTGCTTTGTTATGCCTTAACTGGATAGTAACTGGACTTTGCAATTTTAGTGAAAAATAAAGGATTGGCAAAAATGTCAGAATGTCAGGTGAAAATCTTAGGCAGAAAGACTGATTAGTTTTGTTAACATGCTGATATCTTCAAAGGTGAAAAGTGGAGCTGGCATTTTCTAACCTGTCATGGGGTAAGTTAAGGGGAAAAATACAAGTGAAAAGCGTGGAGTTGTAAAATAAAATGTAAGAAATTGGCAGATTATAATATGTTTCAATTAAGACTGAATTTGCTTGCAAATCTCCTTCAGTTAAGGCGTTGTCTCTGCCATTTCAGCCATGACATATGAAGGCGAGATTATTCAATGGGGAGAATGATCATAAATATGGAAATAAATGTTAAATTGTCATGTTGCAAGATAGACATGACAAGCTTCATTTATGCAGCACTTTTAATAAAAACGGTAATTTAAAGTGTTTTATATAAAGCAGAATAAAAAATAAAGAGCATAAAATAAGATTAATAACCATAGGCTGTATAAAATGATATAAAACACAAATGTACATTGTAGCTCCTGCATTAAGCAAACATTATTTCACTAATGTTTCATTGTTGCTTACGAAATTTATAATGTATTGCAATCTATCAAATTAATTAAAGTACTAGTAAAAGTAGTACATTTAAAGTACTAAATTCTAAACTAAACAACTTCATGTCTAGTAGCCTAGACGCTTTTCAACCAAAGCAAATATTATAAAACGTTTTTTTGTTGTTGTTGTTGTTGTTGGATTATATGCCTATAATTAAAGTGTTACCCTGGCTCAAAAGAACAGAACAGACACGCGAGAAACGTTCGACAGTTCCTAATTTCCAGAAAGGGTAGATTACAACAGGAGCAGCTAATTTTAATTTCTTTTAAAAAGGGAAAGTGTATACGATTTAGTGTGATCTAGCGGTTAGCACACCGAGTATCCCTCCGCCTCCCTCGTAGTTATAGGTTATTATACTCTTAACGAAAACATGGTTTTGAATACTATATGTTTAATTTCTGCTAATAGATATCGCCAAATCCTCAAATACACACCTACTTTAATCCTTCCCATGTGAAAATATGAGTTCGTAATTTATATATTCAATTATGTAGCTGCTTCATACTACAATTGCCCCTCATAATCCACCATGCAGAAGTGCCAGCCACGTGTTTTAGGAATCAAAGGGAGGCGAGTTAAAATGCTTCGCTTCACTGCAATGAAAGTACAGACGTGAGGAATGGGGATAAGTGCATCAATATGTTCTTAATGTTATGCTCATAAACGCAGAGCTAAGTGCCCCGTTGTTATTTCGTCGTACCATCATAAACTACAACCTGAAATCCATTGTGTCTGATAAACGTGTTTAAACGTTCTTGGTCAATTAATCCAGGTCACCTCCAAATCGTTCAGTAGTCGATGATGCAGGGTATGGTTTTGCTGTAACGAAATGAATTGAACCTTCCTTACATATAAAAAAAAATATTAAAATAGGAGTGCCTTATAAACACACTTATAAACTCAGTTACGAAGCTGACGACTCTGAGCTCCAGTGGCGCAATCGGTTAGCGCGCGGTACTTATATGACAGTACATTGCAAAGCCATGCCGAGGTTGTGAGTTCGAGCCTCACCTGGAGCAGAGTTTTGCATGTATGCTACTCAAAATGGTTAACGCAGTACCTTTACAGTGTCCTGTGTGAATAATTGATATTCCCTGTTCTGTAATATCATATTACTATGATAACAAACATGTACATTATTTACATGTGAATAATTTCTGATTTCTCTTCATGAACATATATATAACAAATAATAAGTATTCACATGGCGAGGTTTGTTGATCGTCATAATGTGGGACATGCAGAAAAATTTTAACAAACACAGAATTCACTGAAACCTAGCCTATTATTCAAATCCAATATTCCCCCAAGGAAATTCGCAATAATGTAATGAATTCTATAGACGCTTGAGGTCAGCATTGCCTCAGTTTCGTTTGCGAAAGCAGTCTGTCTCACCGTGTTGCAATATCCACAAGATATCCGAAATACAGTACATATCTTGTACATCATGCGGGAAGTATTCTATGCACATGACCACGGCCTATAACTATAATACTACTGTTGTAAAAGTTTAATACCACTGGATTTTTCATTTGCCTCTTGATTGTGCTTTGGTGTACTTACACCCACAGTAGAATATAATAGTTACTAGAATTAGAGACAACTTTAATTTGACCTCCTGGCTAATAAGATTAAGACACTCATGTAACATTTAAAATCTATTAAATGTTTCCATATGTGCATATTCGCACACACGCACACACATGCACTCCTATACATACATGCACAAAGGACCACCAGACTAGTACGCTGATGCTGAAGGGAAGGGAATGAGGGGATTGGTGCCAAAATACTTTTCATTTATCAGAATAACAAGAAAAACTGAAATAACAATTGGTGACTCTATGTATAGTAAGTCTCTTTCTATGTATAGTAAGTCTCTTTCTATGTATAGTAAGTCTCTTTCTATGTATAGTAAGTCTCTTTCTATGCATAGTAAGTCTCTTTCTATGTATAGTAAGTCTCTTTCTATGTATAGTAAGTCTCTTTCTATGTATAGTAAGTCTCTTTCTATGCATAGTAAGTCTCTTTCTATGTATAGTAAGTCTCTTTCTATGCATAGTAAGTCTCTTTCTATGTATAGTAAGTCTCTTTCTATGTATAGTAAGTCTCTTTCTATGTATAGTAAGTCTCTTTCTATGCATAGTAAGTCTCTTTCTATGTATAGTAAGTCTCTTTCTATGTATAGTAAGTCTCTTTCTATGCATAGTAAGTCTCTTTCTATGCATAGTAAGTCTCTTTCTATGTATAGTAAGTCTCTTTCTATGTATAGTAAGTCTCTTTCTATGTATAGTAAGTCTCTTTCTATGTATAGTAAGTCTCTTTCTATGCATAGTAAGTCTCTTTCTATGTATAGTAAGTCTCTTTCTATGCATAGTAAGTCTCTTTCTATGCATAGTAAGTCTCTTTCTATGTATAGTAAGTCTCTTTCTATGTATAGTAAGTCTCTTTCTATGTATAGTAAGTCTCTTTCTATGCATAGTAAGTCTCTTTCTATGTATAGTAAGTCTCTTTCTATGTATAGTAAGTCTCTTTCTATGCATAGTAAGTCTCTTTCTATGTATAGTAAGTCTCTTTCTATGTATAGTAAGTCTCTTTCTATGTATAGTAAGTCTCTTTCTATGCATAGTAAGTCTCTTTCTATGTATAGTAAGTCTCTTTCTATGCATAGTAAGTCTCTTTCTATGTATAGTAAGTCTCTTTCTATGTATAGTAAGTCTCTTTCTATGTATAGTAAGTCTCTTTCTATGCATAGTAAGTCTCTTTCTATGTATAGTAAGTCTCTTTCTATGCATAGTAAGTCTCTTTCTATGCATAGTAAGTCTCTTTCTATGTATAGTAAGTCTCTTTCTATGTATAGTAAGTCTCTTTCTATGTATAGTAAGTCTCTTTCTATGCATAGTAAGTCTCTTTCTATGCATAGTAAGTCTCTTTCTATGTATAGTAAGTCTCTTTCTATGCATAGTAAGTCTCTTTCTATGTATAGTAAGTCTCTTTCTATGTATAGTAAGTCTCTTTCTATGTATAGTAAGTCTCTTTCTATGTATAGTAAGTCTCTTTCTATGCATAGTAAGTCTCTTTCTATGCATAGTAAGTCTCTTTCTATGTATAGTAAGTCTCTTTCTATGCATAGTAAGTCTCTTTCTATGTATAGTAAGTCTCTTTCTATGCATAGTAAGTCTCTTTCTTCTTTTTTGTCATCTTAGTTTCAAACTCCTAAGCCGGACCCAGGAAGCTTATTGCATTGGGATGCACTAGTGTATAAAAATACTAGTGTGTAAAAGAGTGGTAGAATCCTTTGTAATAAAATTGTTTTAATTATAATTGTTTGTAAATTGTACATTTTACCCAGATGATAGTATATATTTATCAAATTTTTAATGGTTCACTAAGATGCCATATTTTTCATTTTAATCTTTGAAAAGTAGTAATTTACAAAAACATGCATCTTTCAGTACCTTTTTGTTTATTTGACAAATGCTGTTTTTTAAGACAAAAAAAAAAAGCTTTTTTAAGACAAATGCTGTTCACCCAAAGCCAATTTACTGTATTTACTGTATTTTGCATATATAGTCCTTTATTTCATCTTAGTTTTGTGTCAAACTGTCAGAACTAATGAGACATACAGACTCAGGGCACATTTTCTTAATCTATGGGACCCTTTGTCTTCTCTTGCTTTCTCTTTCCCCCGATTTTGAACCTCCTTCTGAAGGAGTTCCAGTTACATTCTAACCACTTTAATATACAAAATGTCTTGTTTATTTGTAATCAACTAACAGTCATACATCTCCTTTTTAAGCACAACTCTGTGTAAACTCTAGGAGTCTTATGTTAATGGATGTTGCCATTATCCCCTGCCTAAACACACCTAAATGAGGCATCGCAGTTTGCGAGAACTGTGGGTCTGACATTCCTGAGCGGTTTAGTCTCCAACATCCTAATAGGAGTATGGCATCAAGCATCACGTGAAGGAAATGAGAAAAGCCAGGAGAAACTGGGGGGGCTAAAATGTTGGGATTGAAGTCAAAGACAGTGCATTCTCTATTATCAGTGAAGAACTGCCTTGTTTAGCATCTCGAGATCTTCTGAGCATTAGTGAAAAAGCATTTGTTGGAAAATAATTAATATGATTTTCAAGAATAGAAAAGCTGGCCTGAAACTTGACACCTTCTGCATTAAAAAGGGGAAGACCTTGCACATTTTTCAAACGTATCATTCATAAATGTGGTAAATTCAACAATTTAACCAAAAGCAAATGAAGGAATGCTCCCTTTGCTATGAATACATAAAGAATTTGTTTAAGAGTGCTGATGCAAGAACATCATTAAAAACAGAGAGCAGGAACATCTTTCTATCATTCCTTGTCACAGTCTCTTATGTAGCTACAACAACGAGCAGTCCAGAGCAGCCTCAGGGGAGGCTAGCATATATTCAGCTGACAAATGTATCAGACATTGTTCATCTTTTAAATCTTTATTGCTTTTTATAGGCAGAATACTATCACACTATCATATTTTGAATCTCATTCATAACAGAAACAGCAGAAAAAGGCAAATAGTTTGAATATAATTTTTGACTGCCAAATTATTCTAAATGGAATGACCATCTATAAATTCTGTCAAGGTTTAGTTTATTGCTCTGTCATTGTTTAAAGGTACAACTGAAGTACAGTCAGTGTGACTGTGTGTCTGAGATTAAGTTTGAAGCTGTATATATTTTAGTGGTGTTCAGAGCGAAATAAAGCTTAGTGGCTTTAGGGATAGAAAGAAAAAGCAGATAAAGAAGAACAAAGATAGAGGAAATAAATGAGTAAGCAAGGATCACACACACAGACACACACACACTCACACACACACACACACACAGCCACGCACACACACACAAACACACAGCCACGCACGCACACACACACACACACACACACACACACACACACACACACACACACACACACACACACACACAGCCACACACAGCCACACACGCACAGAAGCACACACGCATGCACACATGCACGTACACACAGCCACACATGCACACACGCATACAAGCACACACACACGCACACACGCATACAAGCACACACACACACAGCCACGCACACACACACAAGCACACACATGCACGTGCGCGCACACACACAGCCACGCACGCATGCACACACATGCACACAAGCACACATGCACGCACACACACACACACACACGCACAGCACACACACACACAGCCACACACACACAAGCACACACACACGCACGCATGCACACATACACATGCACACACACACACACACACACACACACACACATTGAGGGGGAGGTTGAGTGGATTGAGTGGATCAGATTTCTGTGGTAATGGTTGGGTGGGTCAGTGGTTAAACTGCTCTCACAAACACATTCCAGAGCTGAGGCAGAGCGCATCTGGTGTGCAAGTGCAGACAGGAGCCGAGCCACCTCCTCTGAGCATCTCTGTCCTGCGCACTTTGAATGCTGCGCTGAGACCTGGAGGCTCACTGCCGGGGCTCTGAGGAAGCATCTGTGCTCTGTAGAGACGTGACTGTATTAAATCTTCACACAGGATCTCAGGATGGAGGTTTTGCTGTGACGGTTCACACATGAATTTCTTACACACACGCTCTGAGCGTTCTACTTATTGAGCTCTGCCTTTGCTCCGAGTGCTTTACTTTGCCAATATTTTTACGCTTTCTTATCAGCCACTCCTTCCTTTGTGTCATGGCTGGTCTGAGGCCGGGGGCTTTTGTTCATGTTAAGTCTCTATTATGAGCACAGGGATTTGGAGTTTCTCTAAAACTGTGAACCAGTGCATCACAGTGCTTATAAAGGACTATTTGATTGACCCCAGCCACACTCTTGACTTAAGGCATCACTCATCATGAGTTCCGAAACACAGGCACTGAGCTGTCACCAATTACTCCCACCCAATAATCTCGTTCCTTCACCAGTAGACAAAGAACAAAGGATCAGCTATTGTCTTAAATAAATCACTTTAGCAATGTCTGGTCCAGTGCTTACAACTAAGGAGAATTCTGAAGACAATTGTGTGTTCACAATTGTGCACACTGTGTTTGTTGTACGCTTTCTGACTCACTGCAGCAGTACTTTGGAAATGCGCACCAAACTTTTCACTTCTTTGTTTCTTTTTGTCTGGCTTCAGCAAAATCTCTCACAGCTGTTCAGCCAGCTCGCTCCTGAGACATTCTGTTCTCCATCTTCTCCACTGAGACATCATTCAGGACTTTTCATTATTCCACACCACACACTCCTCAACTCCTAGAAGTCCATTGGTGTGTGTGTAGGGGTGTGTGTCTTTGTGTTTTTGTGTGTGTGTGTGTGTGTGTGTGTGTGTGTGTGTGCGCGTGTGTGCACGCACATGCCAATATGTGTGTGAGAGGGAGTTAATAAGATGACTTGTTCTTGATTTATGGTCATATTGATGGATGCAGATTTACTTCCTGAAGGCTTGTACAAGTTGCATTTGTGTCTACTGAAAATATATTTAATATCTCTACTCATGCCCAAGAGGCGGCATCTGTTTTTGGTTTCTTATGGAATCCCAACAATTGCTATGGGATGTGTGATTATTATAACATTGGCAGTGTTTGTAACTAATCTAAAACCATTTTGGCTGCATGTTTAAGGACCCATAATCTTCAATCAGTGATGCTCTGCTTTTACCTTTGCTCTTCTAAAATGAGAACATGACTAAACTTCATTTGTACATGACCAAATAACATTGTTGGATTGTATTTTGCAAGGAAGACTGAAACATGATTGAATTTCTCTTGGTCCTTTGAGGGTGTCCTTTTAGTAGATTTCTCAGAACAGTCTCAATCTGTGACCCAATTCTGTCTGAGATAAACAGGATATAAATAATAAATTGTTTTTGAGGAAACCATCCTTCACATGGCCATATAACACATACCAGTAATGCAATATTTTGAAGAGCTGTGTGCTGAAATGTGAATGTCAGTGGATTAAACAGCTGTACATTTGACTTCTTCTGCATGGCAGTACTGACATGGTATCATAATCACTACTCCATCCTCTCGCTTTTCCACTCTCTCTCTCTTACATTCTTGCATACAGCCAAAATAACCTGCATCCAACAGATCCCTAAGGAATGTTCCTGTCTTTCAGAACTGGAACAAAAGCTATTTACCTTTTAATCAAACCTGCATATTTTACTCACATGGTCACAAAGTTAGTTTGTAGACTCAGAATAACCCCAAACCAAAGTCTAGGCTTTCTATATATGTGTATAATACAATTACAGATGATAAAAGCATTGACATTCAGGAGAGTATGTAATTGTGTGTACTGTGTATATGAATAGCGTCTCTAGGGGAATGTTTCTAACACAGTTGAAAAATAATGTCATTTCTGTTCTGTTTTCCTCTCACAGTGCAGTGTTGAGGAGACCACACCCATATTCAGGCTTGTGCAGTTTGATGCCTGGCTTCAGATTTAGTGGTAACACAGTCCAGCTTACTGTCATCTTTGCAGGCTCTCATCTCAAACATCATTAATGTCTAATGTGACATGACCTGTGACATGTCATTAAATCTCAATTACGGAATCATGTTTCTATGTGGAGACCTGCCTGCATGCTCATTCAGTAGCCATTTGTCTTTTTTCTTCAAATTCAAATTCAGATGAATGTTTAAACTGCTTTAAGGTAGGTGAACGTAAAGGTCCATACATATTTCATTTGATCAATTTTTAAAACTTACACAACTCAACTCTGCTGTGCTGCAGGTGTCTGATGATCATTTTCTCCTGTTGTCTTCTGGGTCAGATGATGGGTATATACCATGCAGCTCTCTGGGACCTGCTGGACGGGACCAGATAGGGAGCGTGTGAATGGGGTGATGTTCCTGAAAGCTGTGGTTTCTGTGGTCATGGAGACTGGATCCACATGGGCCCTCCCAGAGCCACGGCCCCGTGGCTCCAATGGACATCATGCTGTTCCTGGCACTCCAAACACTGGAGGATGAATAGCTGCAAGGCTGTGGCCATGACTGGACGTCATTTCTGTCTTTTCTCCCTGTATGGCCTGCAATTAGTTCTAATTTTAGAGCCATGGGTGAACAGTCACAACGGTCATATGTCCATAGTACACATTTTAAGCTGTGACTAAATGTTGGTCATATGAGCAACCACAAATTTTGATATCACTCACACTTATTTCTTTTCTGCTGGTTCTCACTTCCACATCCAGAGAGACATACCTCTTTTGTCGGTCACTTAAAAAATGGACAGCTCTGAAGTCAGGAAGCAGTAGTGCTCATCTAAAGAAGTTGCACATTTTTTAACCACTAAGCTTAATGCAGCTCAGTCTGTTTCCATTCTTCAAAATCTTAAAACGTACTACGACGTAAGGACTGGCATAGCATACGGAAAAGGAGGAGTGATGTTCCTGCATGCAGATATCGTGGATGACCAAAGATTCCCATGCTTGTGGTTTTTTATAGGAAGTAATGGGAATGTAGTACTTGGAAATACAAGTGGAATGGGGAAAAGGTAGAATAAATGTCAGATGGAGAGATCTTGTACTGTTCTGTCGTTGCATGTCCTAAAATCTTCCCTCTCTTAGCTTAGTTGTTTGTCGTTCATCGGCATTCACTCAGCCGGGCAAGTCTGGTGCAGATTGGACAGACCCACCGGGAGGCATGTTTGGTCATGGCCGACAGTCGGGGCGGGTGACTGATTGCGGTTTTGGATGTCAGATAAACACGTATACCTTGCCAGTGACAGCCACACTCCCCTCGTATGAGAATGACAGTCTGAATGAGGGTGAAGAGTCTCCGAGTCTTCCACTCGGCCACACCCCTGCATCTTCTTTTCATCAGCTGCGCTCCATAAATATTGACTTTGGCATGACCCGGGAGAGTGGTGCGTCAGACTAGGCCAGAAAAGCTGTCCTTTCTTGTCTCTTTCTTTTAAACTCCAGGAGAAGATTACACAAGCATCCCATATTTGCCTTGTTCTTCAACAAAAGGCCAGGAGCGCAAGAGAAACAGTGTCGAGACGGTGCGCAGATATATGAACGTCAGGCTGCTGAGAAGAGGCATGTCAGCATGTGCTGATATCTCCCCCTAAGGGAGTACAAGGTGTACCAGGACCTCTGCCTACCTATTAATTGCTTTAAAAGGACTCTCTACAATTTGTTCCATAAAAATATTGCTAAAAAATCTCACTTAAAGAATACCTATATTTTGAGGGAGATCAAAGTCTGTTTCAGGACATAAAGCAACAATCATAATCTCTCTGGCACAATGTTGATAGCATAAAATGTCAGTCCCAAGAGACCTTATTTTAAGATTAACACACTTTTTTAATGAGCTGCCATGAAGTTCCAAGCTTTTCCTAAGAATGCATATGTTCAGCTGCAAGGCTTCAGTTTGTAGGCCAACAGGCCTTTCAGACTTCATCTGATACTCTGTGGCCCTTAGGCCTGCTAATGACATCACACCAGACATCATGGTAGATGTCAAACATTTTTCACCACAGCCAGCCTCAGATGGTTAGTGTAATGGTCTCCATACGCTGGATGGATCAGTTGAATCCCAATGGGAAGAGGAAGGGATCTTGGACCTCTGTTGAGCTGAACCAGCCTTTACAGATGTCAGTTACACCCTCATCACTGGTAATGTGCCAGTAAATTACTTCAGTGTCTACCAGTTAATGTTCATAGTTGTGGCTGTTCAACTCTCATTTTCCTGCCTTCTGCAGTGCCACTTTGCCATATTCTCAGTTTAATCTGTTGTGTAAAATGGTGGTCATTGAGTGTAGTATGTTATTTTTTAGAATTCAGAGTGAGTAAGCCAGATGTAAGATATAGCATGAGCTTATAGCGTATCCCATTACACACCAATGCCATGAAGGTGTATTGCTGTCTTAACAGTGTAATTACACTCAGTGGAGGTAGAAGGACTGCACTGGTTTCTCAAACACCAAAGATCCATTCCCATATTTTAATGGCCCTGACTTTCCCTTTTGAAACAGCTATATCCTTATTTCCATGGCAGAAACCCACAAGAACATGCAGATAAACATAAAACTGTCAAGTAGGCATTACTGTGCATTTTACAACTGTCTTAATGATGTTTCCAGAAATGAAAATTCTGTTGTGTTCATCACATTCAGAGATAAATTATTCTCAGTACTTACATAACGGAACATCAATGAAAAATCACAGTAAATCTGCTGAGATGATCGCCAAGTAGAAAAATATGTCAATATATAGTATAACATATGTTCATCCAAAGCAGTGCGATTTGGGCCACAGGGCTAGCAGAGCTTATCGTTAGAGAGCAATGGTAATGATCGTTCAACTTATTGGGTGTGGCTGTGCAAATTTCTCATATTTTGAAAGTCAGGCTCTGACTATTGACTCTAAAGTATATATCCATAATGAGCATAAAGATGGTTGGCTCTGTGTACTTTTTGTAACCATTTTATGGAAAAGAATGAGACATTGATGAGACATTGGAAATTCCACAGCTATTGTGAGCGCAAATGGCAAATTCGCAGGACTGTATATCTAGCATCTCCATAGCGGCAGCGTATTAACAAACAAGTGATGTCATCATATGATATAACAGGAAATATCGGAGGACATGTTCCAGTATGAAACATGTGATGAAACAGCATAAAACTCCTTTGTCTTTTCTTTTATGGTCTCTCTGAGTGCGCATTCTTTTTTTTGCAAGAGCCCTTCTTGCCCAGTCCTGCCTTTTCCATTCACTGATGAGTAGTAAGGGCCCCATGTCAGCCTGAGGCCATCAAGCTTATACATGCTCACACATGTAATTTATATCTCCACTTGGACAAAGTAATGTAAGCGTTTCTCTTCCCTCAAAAAAAATAATCATCTCCCTCTATGGAGACACAGGGAGTTCTGGGCTTGGTGAAAAGAAAGTGCTTAGTCATGATGGATATTTGGAAGTCGCATGGACCACTGTCACAGGTCCAGGGAGCCCCATGAATCATAAGCGAACTCTGTTTGTTTCTCCTGATGTACTGGGAACATTCCGATACACTTCTGAAAGGAATATGCTATAGCTCTTCACGTGACTACACGTGGACCCCGACTTACCCTCATATCTTCTGCTGGAAATGAGTAAAATTCACATTTGAATAAGCACTTTGTGTCAAACTACTAATGACGGTGCATGATGTCCTTAGGCATGACATGACTTACCACTGTTATTAAGCATCACTTGTGACCAAATGTCACCTTTTTACACTCCCCTTACTTCTTTTTACAGCGAGACGTTATAAATACTGTTTATAAAGGGAAAAGAAGATCGCAAAAACAGTTTTCAGTAACGCGCCTGTTAAGATTGCCATACTCTAAGTGGCTGTTTGCTTTTCTACACATCGTCATTTTTTTTTTATACATAGAGCTTCAGCTTGGCCCCTGAGGTGACATTTATTTGATTTCTGGTTCATGCCATTTATCACATGTAAGATGACAAGAACTAAAGATGAAGACCAATGACATATTCATATAAAGAGCATTCAATTGTTCACACCCTCTGTTTTATATTAATGATTGGTTGTGCCTAACCCAATCCAAAACTTGTAAATCTATAAAAGGAGTAACAGTTCAACATGTGTCCCATATATAATTCTGTAAAAGTGGGGGTAATGTTAGTAGTGTAAGGTAAAAGTAGTGTAATATATGCATAAATCCTTTGTGTAATTTTTCCTAATACATGCCGTTTGTCTACTGCAATAATCCAAATGCTTGTTGTAATAATCCACATGATTTTCACTTTCTTTTATACTGCAGGCCTTTGTCACTGAGTTGATGTTTTCTAGTTCTATGTTCCTGCGCTTTGGGAGGCCTTGTTGGTTTTGGTGTAATCCTTGATGTAAAACACCTCATGCTCTCATTAATGAATATTGCATTGGTATGTAGATCTGGAATCTGGAATCCATGGAAATAAACTTAAATAATTGAATAAATGTAACAATGTGTCTCTATGCTGTCTTTGTGTTGTAACAAATATAGCTGTTGGGTGGCTTTTAAAAAAGAGACAAAAAAAAAACCGAAAGGAAAATATTTTGCCCCCTAGCCCATGGTTTGTACTACAACATTACCACAGAAAGGAAATACAAAAAGTTTCTCTTTTACTGAAAAACAATAGGAGCCTATTGTCTCTGCAGAATATTTTGGTTCAAAGGCATATGGGCACCACTGAGTCTCCAAATGTACTGATTGAAAACACCAGGACAACCTAGCGTTTTAGGAGAGGAGTAGAAAAGAACAGACAAGGGTGAAAGAAGAGGGGAGCAGTGGGGAAGGAAGTGGTGTGATGTGTTCGGGCGGAGGAAGAAGCTGGAGCTGAATGTGTGTGAAGGATGTCGCTCTCCTTCAGATTGCAGGCCTTTTCTGTAGAGGTGTATGCAGCAGCAAGTAACGCGATGATTTACCAACACCCATGCAAAGGCCTTTTATAAAGAAGCGCAGTTTCAAGGCAGGGGGCACATTTTGTGTGAGTTTTAGAATAGCTATTCTGCCAGTTGTTTTATTACTAGGCTTTAAACGTGCGGTACCACTGGTAAAATATTCCCAAATCCATGTAAACAGTACAAATTTCAAGTTAACATTGAAGCTGATCTAGTAGGCCTGTTGTGAAGTGTGTGGTTGCATTGTGACAGTTAAAGAGCAATACTAAAAAGAAATAATAGATGTTAGGTAAAACATTATTGGAAATCTAAAACCCCACCCTGCGTGTGAGAGCAGTGGAATATATATGAAATTGGACCAAATTTTCAAATAATGACTAAAAACACATTTGAATAAATATACAATAATAAAAAGTACACAAAAACCTTGGCAATACCACAACATAATTCTATATATAATTTTATATATACATATATATATATATATATATATATATATATATATATATATATATATATATATATATATATATATATATATATATATATTATAATATTATTATATTATATCTTCAAACCTTTTACATATATTATTCTAGGTTATCATTTTATTAGCCTTCTTTGAACTGACTTGCTTCAGTAGATATTTCATGAAGGTGAATTTATTGCAAATTGTACTAGGGCAAAATGAATAATATAAATAAAAATATATAAATATATATAAATGCATATATTAAAAAAAATAAAAATGCAAGAGCTGTATGAGAATTCTCAAGTGCAGCAACTAAACTACACATAACTATACGACACTTCTTTCCACCACTCCAGTGCCTCTACAGGGACATGCTGGCCCTGCACAAATCTCAGAAGGGCAGAGGCTACCTCTCTTCTCTCACTCACTCTGGAGGTCTGGGTGGTGGTAAAAAGCCTCCCGAGGTTCTTATTTATTTTGCATGGTTTGGACTGAGCCCAAATTCAGGCTGAACTGTGTTCCTTCTTCCCATGCTTTGTGGGATTATACTGATAGTGCGATCTAGTAGAGGGCTTTATTTACTTTGCAGAGTTTGGCAACTGAAATGAATCAGCTATCTTTAAGAAAAAACAGGAATTTTCCATATCAGTCAACACTCTTTAAATTAGTTTCATTCCTATCTGTTATATCTGTACCTCTCCCTGTTCCCAGTGGCATGGTCATGTCACAGTTTGAAAGAGTTTATATAAGAGTTGAAGCTCAAGCCTTCAACAAATACACACATATGGTCAGTCCTCAGGCAGACATGGTGCAGTTTAAACTTAACATGATTTTTCTTAACAAGTATAACCTGCTTCTGAGCAAAGACACACATGCTCACCCTATGCTCCCTCTAGACTGGAAACTAGCCTAAATAATCTCCAGTGACACTCCTCATACAGTGCGTTATTGCTTTTAGAAAGAGCAGCGGCCTAATAGGGTGAAATGCAAGGAGCAGGTCAGGGAGGTGAGCTGTAGGAGGGAGTGAGACGAGCCTATGCAAACACTGGCCCACTCAGTTTGTTTTTGCAGAAGCGGCCACGAGCCTCATCCAGCCAGCTGGACCCTGGGTGGCAATGTGGACAGACCCTCTCTGAGTGCAGTACTCACCTATAGCACTGACACGTTCCACTGGACGAGCTCTAACTCATCCCATTTGTGACATCGAGCTAGGCGTGTGGTGGCTAATCGGAGCACAGACCCTAGTCTGTGATGTAGCTCCTCGGGTATATTGAACTAATACTTCAATGGAATTAACATTCAGACCTTAAGTGTGTTGCATTTAATCTTCAGAGCTGATCACACTTGTAAGCTGTTGGATGACAGATAAATATTTGAGCAGAAATGAGAGAAGGATAACTTAAGCCAACTCTAGGGTAAAGTAAGTTCTCCAAATATTTAAGGAGTTATGCAGTGAAAGCACTCCTAGCACTTCAAATAAAATGTTACGAGAGTTTGCTCTAATAAAAGTTTAGGAGGATCATTTATTTTTGGAAAAAGTTGTGTGATTAATATGGAAAAGAGCCAAGGATGTGTATGTGGGTGAGTTATTCACCCACAATGATCATCCGATTTCCAGTAAGTCCTGCTTAATGTTGAAATACATACATACAATTCTCTTTGTTCAAAGCCACTAGGGGGTGCTCACATGTCACCAAGGTAGAACATTAAAAAAACAAAGTCATTACCATGCTAAACCACATGGAACTCTGTTAATTATCCTTTCATGATGATAGTTAAGAGCTCTCTGCATAAATATGAGCACAAAAGACATTTCTTCACAGGACCTGGCACAAAATACCAACTACACATGCCACTGGAGATAACATTGATTAAACAGAAAAAAAGAGAAAACAATCTCTACATCTTCATGAGCCATTTCAGTTTGCTTGCCCATGGCTGCTTTGTTCCTGCATACTTCTCCATGGTCATGGCCTGGCCGTCAGCGCAATCGGACAGATCAGAGCAGGAGTGCAGGGACCAGGTGAGGCTGCCTGCCTTGGGCTGCCTGCTCTTGCGGGGGGGTGAGAGTGGAGCAGTAGCCACAGACCCT
>NW_027658509.1:0-27500 GCF_041902795.1 Electrophorus electricus | reverse complement strand
ATTAGCCCAGTGAGAGGAAGTGATCGTGCCGCTGATGGCTGTGCTGGTCCTGATTCCTCAGCGGGGATCTGGGTTGGTCCACCTGGTCGGCCATGGGGCAGTGGGTGAAGGGTCAGCTTCCCCCCCCACCCCGCCTGAGCTGCTTCCTGTATCTATAAACATCTGCAGCCCAGCGGGGTTACATCACAGTTTCATCCACAGCTGTCAGCCCCGGCAAGGCCAGCTTCCCCAAAGAGCACAGATCCTGTGCCTGACCCCATCCTCCAAGCTCTGTGTCTCCTGAGTCTGCATTGCCCCCAACCCCAGAGATAAACTGCGGTGAGTCGGATTACCCAGAATCCCCGCTCCTCTGAAGGCAGCCCATTCATGGGCCCCTTGAAGCCGATAAGAGGATGAATCACAGCTCTGTTCTGGGGGCTTTGTGAGAGCCGCGCTGCTCCATCTCTTAGGCTTTCTTTGTGTATTGATGCTTCAGCTGTGTGTGTGTGTGTGTGTGTGTGTGTGTGTGTGTGTGTGTGTGTGTGTGTGTGTGTGTGTGCCTACATGAGGATGTCTGTGAGCTATGATGTGTGTCTCTCTATGGTAGGGCTGTTTGTGTGTATTAGTTTCCATGATGTGGAGGAGAAACTCTAAGAGCTGTAGTGGATTATCTGAGCAGGAATCACCAAACCTTTGTATCTCCCATGTTGAGCCATGTTGAAGAAAGAACATACTGACCTGCTCTACATGCTTATAATGCTTATTACTGCCAATAAGAACCCGTCAATGATCGGCCTATTAACCTACCTGGCAGATGCTAACCACAAGGCATTTATAAAAACTACTTATATTTTTGTTCCTCCATTACATTGCAAGAAAAGAAGGCCTCTGATTGGTCATGCCAAATGGGTAAGACTGGCATGATGTTAACAAGATTCAAGGTTGTAGATCATGAGGTTATAAGTTTTGGGATAGTTTTGTATAAGGGAGACATGGGGACAATTCTGGAGGCTCTGGGACTGTTTTGAGGTAAATGGGTTGCTAGATGCAAAGTATGCTCAAGTGTTACTATGGCAAAGACCTTTTCGTATCTACACTAAACAAACAAAAAATGTTAACTACACATCTGAATTACAACAAAATATGAGTGTATGGGTGTATGACTGGGTGGTTGGTTGGTTGTTGGTTGGTAACAGATATCACGTCCACTACTGTGTGCACCCTTGGTTCAAGTGGACCAGCAGAAAGGTGAAAGTCAGAGTGAGCAAGACACACATCCTTCTGTGCAGCAGAAATACAGCACTACTAAATATAGCTGAAATGCAGAGAGCTTCAACCACCTGGCTTAACCTTACATGGCTTATAGAACTTTCTGTTGTCACTACATGCTGGTGTTTTCTCTGTAAACTAGCAACCTGTTAGTCATTCTTGAACGTGCTTTTGGCAGAGACAGAGAGTGGTGACCTGCCCGAGTGGAACTCTTTTTGTGTTTTTGTTGATATATTGTTTTATCATAAAACACAATATACCTGATTTAGCTCATGAAGGGATCAACAGTAGCTTGATGAGAAGCATATATGTTTGAGCAGGAAATGCTGATTTACACACACACACACACACACACACACACACACACACACACACACGTACACACACACACACACACACACACACACGTACACACACACACACACACACACATGTACACACACACACACACGTACACACACACACGTACACACACACACACACACACACACACACACACACGTACACACACACACACACACACACACACACACACACACACACACACACACACAATGGTTTTAGGAATCTGTACTATATTATTGAGGCCTTTCAAATTTATGTTCACTCTCCATTCCAGTCCTTGTAACTTCATCTTTTTGCTGGCTTACTGAAAGGCCAGAGTATGCTTAGAGCAGGACTAGAATTAGGTGCTGGAATACGACTCCAGCGTTTGGTCTTTTCCTGCTGTGCTCTTTTGCCCTGGTTTAATGTTTATATGCTCTTTTCAAAACTGGACTGATTTCTGCACTAAAGCAGTGAAGACTATGGCATGTTTTCTTGGCCTAGTGTGAGCAGAGAGAAAGGAGTGGGATCAGTCAGGAGGGCCGTGAGCAGGGGCCAGCTGCTCTTGAGCTGTTCATCAGGCTCAGGGAGGACTGACCCTGACAGCCTACTGGCTGCTCTCAGTAAAGCTCACCCCTCCCCCTCCCCCTCTGACAAAGTTCAGATTCCACACTTTGTTACACCTGACCCTGAGCTGTACCTGTAACCCTCCTCACCCACCGAGATCGCTGTCTTGGGCAGCAGGCCATGGAACTGGCTCCCATTGCTCAAAATCAAACACACTAGCCAATTGGAAAAGAGAGCCTGGGTCCAAAAACTTTAGTGTTAAACATCAAAACATGGTGGAAAAGGAGAGTGCTGTGTCAAAAGCTTCACACCACAGACCCCCTCTGGTTGGGCATGAGCTACTCATCTCTCTGGCACTTTCCCTGGCTAAATGTTCCTATTTCACACTAATCCATGTCCGTCGCATACATTTTGGCCAATGTTATGATCAGAGGCTGATCTGGGATCATTCTAAGACTACCAGCAGCCTGGAGCTTTCCAGTGCCCAGTCCCTGTCCCAGGGCTGGCCAAGCTCAAGCAGGAAAATAGTTTCCATACGATGGATCCCATGGGCTCATAAATAAAGCACATGCTGAGCGTGTTACTCATATTCCCCTCTGTGAAAAATCACTCCTGACTTGTTTGGAGAGGAGTTGTGGAGGGCTAATCAAATATTGTAAACTGTGATAACTTGCACCATCTGTGACAATCTGTTTCCCTTTCTGCTTTTGTAAATTCTAAGTTATTTTTGGAGCCTCTGGGGAGGGCATCTGGGAGGTTGTGGTGAAGCGCGCCTATAACTGCTGATCTTTCATTTTAGACATTCCAGTTCATACGTATGGTCCTGTATCACATAGAATTCTGTCTACAACGTTAATGATTTTAAAAACCTTTTTCTACTGTATACAGTCTAGTCAGATTTGCTTGTATGAAAACCTATTCAGCAAAGTTAGCCTAATAGTCAAAAATTAAGATGAACATTCTGGAAACTATTCAGTTCAGCATACACCAAAGTTTAGGGAGTAGGCTAAGTGGTGAAGAATCTTCACTCCAGATGTGTTCCATCTGAAGAAGATCTCCCCTCTGACCTGCACTGCCTCCAGTTCCCTTCTCTGTCTCTGATGCCTCAAGCCACAGAAACGCCTCCTCTCATAAATATTATTTCAGAATGGGATTTAATAACCTGCTGATGACGCACACACCACTCTGGAGATCTAGCAGCCGCCACTGGATACACGCTGCAGGGGAATGAAGAGGAAAAATATCAGCACTTTAAAATGTCAAACACTGCGGCTAGTGGAAGCTCCAGCCTTCCCAGGAATGAGACGTAATTACTGACCCTAATTCTAACAAACCGTGTATCTTAAAAAAAAGAAGAAGAAGGTATATAAACAGAGCAGTGTGTCTCTGTATTATGAATTAAAAGCTGTGCTCAGAGACCCACCCCTATGCAAACTTAAAACTAAAAACGACCAAAGTGATGCAAGATGTCAAAGGTTAGCCATCTGGATTTGCTATTACATTATCCTCCAACTTACAGTGATGCCCTCTGTGTATGTTAAAATGTTAAATGTTTACAGCTTTCCCTTTTAAACGTCAACCTTTGCTTTTCCCTCCAATACATAGTTCCTTGCTCTGTTATGTATCTAACTAGCAAGGCCAAAAATGGAGGCAGAGTGGAAAAGGTTTATGGCCTTGGAACAGCGTGCTTGCCGTCAGCGCCGGATACAGGGGGAGTGGAGGATAAAGTCCAGACCTCTTAGAAAGACCCACATCGAGAACCCAAGCGAAGAGGGGTGGGGGGTTGGGGATGCAGGTTCTGACCCAGGGCCTGCCTAATCTCCTGCCACATTATCCAAAATAAATATTTTACAGCTCACTGTGTGTGTGCGTTAACATGAGGTAAGGGAGGGGCAATGTTTGACTGGACTGGACATTAGTTACGTAACCGGGCTCAGAGTAGAGAGTGGAGTGGTAGGCAGGGTCATAGGAGGAGCTAGTCATTCAGTATGAAGTGCAAAAGGTGAAGGGAGCTAAATAACACCACCAACTGACATCTCAACACACATCCATCTTACTACATGGGCACACACACATAAAGGGCTAGGATGAAGTCACTCCAATTACTTCAGTTTTACTAATGTTATCTTAGGTGAAAAAAATAGTTTCATGTACTTACAACTACCTGCACAATAATGATGCAAGTGTGTACAAATAACCTATTAGAAAGTAAATCAATTTCTCATATGCATTGTGTAAGTGTGCCAATCCACCCCCCTAGCTAACCATTCAGCAAGCAATTTAGGCCTGTATTCATCCTGTTCCTGCCAGGATTTCTATCAGACTCTCTTTCTCTCTCTCCCAAAAGAAAGCAAGGGGCTTTCATGAGAGCTGTGCAGCTGTTGGTCTGAATTAGACTGGACATCAAAAGAGCTTTGGGAGCTCCAGTGGAAGAGTGAATAGTGTATGCAGGGGTTAGGGCTGCATTCCTCAGGATCATTATTCCCAGAATGCACCTTTATCTCCAACCTGGGAGACCCAAAGGAAAGCGGGTCTTAATCAAGGTCTGTATTCACACAGGCCTCTTCGTGTGTGTGTCTGTGTGTACCTTTTACATAATTTTCCAATGTTCATCATAGCCATTATAGTACTGATAGAAGCATTTTCAGATGTGCCTCAATGAGGAGCTGAACAGTGGTCTCGTTGCTTGTAATGGGTCTTGACCTTGCACTTGCCATATGCTTGACTAGACTTGTGGAAAGATACGATGGGTGTTTGTCCATTTGAACCCAGGCTGGTGTAATGTGTTGTGTTGTGTGCGTGTCCATTTTGGCATATCACAGCTGACACCTCAGCCCACACCCTGCCCTGCCACTAAATACCAAACCCACCCTGTTTTTGTGTTACTCTGGACACAAGTTCAAGTGAATGTCACCACATGCACACAAATATTTCGGATTAATCACTGAAGTGACATTATCTGAAAAAATAAAGCTACATATACAGACATACAAACATGCCTACCCACACACACACGCACTTTCTCTCTCTCTCTCTCTTTCAAGCCATCACTGACCCTGGGCCACTTCGATTTAGCAGATCACCCATTACTTATGAGTAAACTAATCACACAATGAACCCACACTCTCTCTGTTAACCCTGAGATGTAGGGTGATCGAGTTTATTTTGGAGAGAAGGTGGGAGGCATGTCTCAGCTGTTAGGACGAAAGGTGGCTGTTTCAGACAGGCATGGACATGCCACTACTCCATGATCAGCTGTGAAGCTCCATCTGCATGCGGCTCGTGTGGTAGCCCAATTCCAGCCAGTCTCAGCTGCTGCTAGGCTGCACCCTTTGTTGTTGTTTTGCTTGACACTGGCTTGAACTCGACAGTCCACTGAGTGCTTGGTCAAGGATGATACCTGAAACCTCACTTACAGTTAGTTATACAATGTTGAGATTGAAGTTAATCCAAAGCAAAACGTTTGTATATAAGTCTCTTGTTCCTGTTGGAAAAGAAACTGAGGTGTATGCAGAGTGTAGATATATTTGTTTTGTGTTTCATTTTCATCAATGAAAGTTCCTTTATGTTGGTTCCATGTATAATCTAATAGAATCCATTCCATGTGAATGACAGATATCTACTGAGTGGAGTTCCACAGTGAGGTTTTTAGCTGGTCCTGTTCAGACAGGGCCTGTTCTAATTCACTCTACAGGGCAACTCTGGAGTCCTTTAGGCAGGTATAGCACAAAGCCCAAGACCTTTCACGTTAACAAATTATATACAGCTGTGACAGTTGAACGAAGGAGCTGTGTGTCGTGATTGGTGGAGGGACTGATGATTGACAGGCTGGAGGTGTCTGATTGTGCGGAGGAGGGTGAATGGGGCCGTGTGTATGTGTGTGTGTGTGTGTGTGTGTGTGTGTGTGTGTGTGTGTGTGTTTGGTTGGGCGTGGGCCAGAGTGTGACAACAGCGCATATATATATATATATAAAATATTGTTTAATAGTTTGTTAGGTAATTGTTTGAAAGGCCAGTCTTACTTACACTTTAATACTTTCACCATAATTGTTTATGAAGTACATGTCAACTTCCACATGTATTTGAACATAATTTTCTGAGAAACAGCATAAGCTGTCATATCCAACAACTTGTCAGCAAGTCAAATGTCAGATTTTCTTGGGAGCTCTTGCATGTACACTCCAAGGTGTGATCTTCAATACAGCAGCAGGAGGTGTTGAGGCAAGGCAGGTGTTAAAACCACGCACATGAATTGCAAGTTAGAGCATGCTAACCTGGAAAACTGGTTTTAGGGTTTACAAGAGCATGGCTTAGAGGCTTGTGATATTATTATGTGTCCCCAGATGTTGGGAACCTGTGTAGGTCATAAGATTGGCTAGACAAACATATCAGCATTTAGAGTTTATTGGTACATAGCAATGCAATGTCAGGCATAGAACTGCTTCAGACAAACTGGCTTCATGCTGAATTTATATTGGGCTGTTTTGGTGCTGTATTGGGCCACAGACCTGGCCAGATGGGTCCTGTAAAGACCCAAACAAACCCACACATGCACCTCCTGCCTGGCCGGTCCCCATAAACTACCAATGAGATTCACGACGCAGACAGAGCCGGCGAGGGGAAAAATGAAGCCAGAATACTGACTACAATAAGGCCTCCACAAAACCATGGAGCACCCCTCCTCTGCAGCTCCCTGTGCGATGAAGAGCAGCAGGGACGGGGACTCAAGGCACAAGAAAACAGGCTGTAAATACTCACACGTCTGTTGTCATGACAGCCAGTAGGGCATTCTTAGGCAATCCCATGAGGTTCTAGTGCCAAAAGGCTGGAGTAGCCAACTGGCACACTGCTGTTACGTCTGACCACTGGTGTGTCTGGCCCAGTCAAAGGCACAAGAGAGGGCAATACCTTCTGTCGGAAGGGCTGGTTAAGATAGGGCTGTCCTTTCAGTCTAATGTCTACTAGGTGCCTCGTAACCTGCTTAGAAATAACCTTTAACTTGACCAAAAAATGCTGTTATTTTTGTATGGTAGGGCTTAAAATGCGTCTAATGTTGGAAAGGTTGACTCCCTTAGGTCTTATTTACTGTTGCTGCTTTGTATCAGTGTCTTTTGGAAAACATGCTACACAAATAACATTTAATTTAATTATGTTTAAGGACACATATTGCTTTAGTAACAAATTTTTGTTGATAGCATGCAACGGAAGAGGTCAGTGAGCCCACAATGTGTTGTGGAGGGCAAAATTCCTCCAGTCTTTTACAGTGCATTATAGCTATACAGAAAACTGCAGCCTGTGAATTTCATCTGTAAGAAAGGATATTAGAGACCAGCTACTGGAGGTCTTAATTCAAATGGAGCCACATTCACTGGAAATGTAAATGACAGTTTTGTCATGCAGTTCATTAAAGCACCCGTGACTCCTCCGGGCCCTTGCTCAGAGCGAGAGAAAGGAGAGGGAAAGCAGTTAAGCCTCGGGGAGAAAAGGGGAAAAAAAATCTTTTGGAGACCAAGTACAAAAGACACAGGGGGACTGTGAATGTACTGGCTGACAGGCGCTGGGAATTCATGGTTAGGTTTTTTATCCCTTCGCTGGCAGTGGTTCTGGCTTGAAAAGAGGGTCGAAGGGGCAAATTTGCTAGAGGCGACAGATTGCAGATGTCTCTTTTGGACTCTTTGAGAGAGGTGTTCCCCTCCCCCCCTCGCTCGTTGCCTCCCCCTTGAGAAAAGCTCCTGTAGACTTGTCTTTAGTCAGCATGAGTACATGAACACAGCACAAACGTATTTCCTGAAGAGAAACTTTTCAGTACTTTTAAGGCTGAGCAGCCTTAGTGTCATTAAATTAATTTTTTTATTATGTCTCACACATTGGGTAAGAACAAACAAACAAGCAAGCAAGCAAGCAAACAAACAAACAAACAACAACAACAACAATAAAGAAATCATAGCAAGAAAAACACATTTTACTGTGACTAATCAATAATTAATGACTTTTGCATTTGACCTCTTAGTTTCATTGGTCATTGGGTGGGTCTGACTCCATGGTATTCTGGATGGTTTCATAGGCCTGTATGTGGCATACTAATTCCCTGACATGTTCACAGCATGACCCAGGCTGGAGTTCCCAGCCATACCTTCCCTGACTAATGGGGGGGTTTGGGGTTAAAGGTGTTAAACCAAGCACTTTGTCACTGACAATATATATGGAATCAGGATGCTAATCAGAACTCAGTATCTCTTACAGTGTAGTGTAGTGCTACATGGACTTCCTGACAGGGTAGTGCTGTGTGGAGTCAAGAGCTCTTACAGTGCACCATGACTTGGTGGACTGCCGGGTCCTTTGGCGCTTGCTCTTTCTACCATAAATCAGAGAGTAAATCTATACTTCTACAATTCTTTTACCTTCTTTCCTGACCTGTGATGCACTGAAACAATCTAGTTTCAAACTTCTGGAAAAGTCAATACCTCCAGACTCAAACTTTTGTGCGTGTGCTGCTAGACACTACGTTATTTTGTAGAGCGGCGAGACTAGCGCTGTAATTTAACTCGCTGTGTATGACTTTATCTGTAACCGTGGTCGGTATAATCAGTGGGAGCGGAAGGAGAGAGGGAAGAGTGAAATGACGTGATGGCCTTACTCTTGAGCAGCCTGGGGCTGAGATGTGCAAGCATGCTGCGTCTCTGCTGGCTGAAGCCTGGTGAGTAATGGCAGCTCACTGTGAGGGCTCCACAGAGCGTGCCCAGATGGCCCAGGCCCTGTGGGAGGAGACCGTTACTGTTCCACTCCATCAGCCTGGAGCCAGCCGCCTGCCTCAAGGCGTGTGAAATGCAAATATTTTTGTAAAGCAGCCACACAGATACTCGTGGGGTTTGGACTTCCCTTCATGCAGCAGGAGTGAAGAGGTGTATGCAGTCTGGGAGGCTGTTTGCTGGGGCATATAGGAGCTTGTGGTCAGAAGCTGTGCTCGGGTCTCCTTTCGTCACCCCACCGAGGCACATGGCAGTCAGCTGCCAGCAGTGCATCTGTCAAGTAGCTCTTTGCTTCACTGGCTCAGGCCAGCACAACTATCATAAGGACCTGGATTTTAATGTCATGAACCACACACAGGACACTTAGGGATCTCTGGAAGCTCGACTGCTGAGTTTCTACTGCAATGGCAAAATAACCATCACTCTGGGTAATGAGCCCAATCCTGTGTGTACGCATAAGTAAACAGGAGGAAATGATCTTAAACAAATGGCATAGCATGTGTGCTGACAGTGAAATATATATTAATCACAGAAAGCCTGACAGAACTGTTTGCTCAATATACCGGCAGAAGCTGTTTCTGTCCATATGTTTAGGCACCAGTATAACCCATACATTTAATTAGCTAAAAGAATAACCTATATTCCATTTTTTATTACCATAATAATTCACCAGATTTAATAATTAATAAACCACTATTTTGGAGCAGATCTGTGACAACAGGGGCCAACAAATCGTTGGGTCTCTTTCCAGTCCAGTGATCAGTACTACCTTGGATAAGTAAGTTACTGGGAGACTCTTAGGACTGTGTCGAATTTTTAAATTCATTTGTCACTTCCTCAAAGCCGAGCACAAAACACTCAGTTCTGACAAATGGCTATGCAGATGTTTGATTTTACTGGTATGTTGAGAGACTCTGCTCAAGAGACTCATTTCAAATCTGAATTCCAGATGTTTGATGCTTCTCTGATTTGCTAAGCAATGCAATAGGAATACCAGCAAGATATAATTAGTACTTATTATTAATTCTAACCATAGTTTTAATTAGAACTCAACATACATGCAGTCCTACCAAGTTGTGTTTGCCATGACTTAAACCAAGGGCAAGTCAAATAAGGTTCTCTGTTTAAAATCTCTGTTCATTTAGTTCTGAAATGAAATCTGCTTTATTGTAATGTTTTATTTTTATATTAACCTTAAGAGCACATTACAGTAAGACGTAAGTTTTTTCATTACTAATTCCAATTTATTGTCCACCTGCAGACTAATCATATTCTATCTGATAGAGGGCCATTCCCTTATTACATATCTCTATTTTTGCAGTTATGATATTTGCCTATTGAAGCTTCCAATGAATCATAAATATATTCATTTTTACATTTTTTAATTTTCCATGCAAACTTCAAGATAGCCATGAATCATGAACTGTGTGTGAATTCTTTTAAGACATTTTTACATCTTGTGCAATTGGGCTGGCAATGATTTCCCATCATGCTTCCCACCTGCCGTAAATCTTCAGCAGACATTATGAAGCCTCTGCTATCAACTACACCTGACTTATAATATGTGGGCGGACTGAGGACTTGCCCAGATTCACAGACTCACAGCCGCTGAACTTCAAATGTTTGTAATATCATGCAGTCAATCATTAATCAAATGAATAGTAATGGTAGTTGTGACAGTGGCAAACGACATCTCATTTTAGAATCCCATTGTGTCAGAACATATTTGTGTTCAAACTGTTTCCAAACTGCATGTGAGAGAAAGCCTAATCTTTCTCAGCTGTAGTGTGAGTGTAGAGAGAGTGTATATGTGTTTGTGTGTGTGTGTGTGAAGCTTCACTTAACAGCTGTTCAGCATTTTACAGCTTTGTAATAACGCCTCTTCAGAAGTCTGTCAGTCTGGCCTCACACTGTTATCAGCTGTGGGACACACTGTCAAAACAAGTAAGGCAGTGGAGCGACACGACACACTGAGCCATGTATTCCTATGTATATGAACATGCCCTTGTCTGGGGAATGGTTTTGCTGTGTTAACTTGTTTCCTTCACCTGAGGAAGCAGATGTTATTTCCATTGCGAATGAAGCATGAACAACCTTCTTTCCGCAACATCCTACTTGTCATATAATGCATGTTGCTGTTGAGCAGAGAATTGCACAGCAGAATTCATAAAGCATAAAAATGCATTCACACCAGGCCTCCTTATCCATTAACATTTTAATATGTCTTTGTAGTTTTACACTTATCATCACTGAATTATGAGGTATGTCTCTGCTAAATAAAGACAAACTTTCCACTCCAGACCAAGGACTGGGATAGAATAGTCATGAGCCATGGTTTTATTTCAGTTTTGTTCCTGATTGTACAGCTGCAGACAGCCTACATTAAAATAACAATATGCGATGTGCTGAAGAAATCTTGGTGCAACCTCTTTGAGAATAGGCTTGTGGTTTGTGGGCCATTCTGTTTAACCTTAGACTGTCGTGAGATAATCTGCTCCACTCTACTGCTAACTAACTCTCTCTCTCTCTCTCTCTCTCTCTCTCACACACACACACACACACACACACACACACACACACACACACACACACATACAACCCCCCCACGCACACATACACATGCACACACACACACAGACAACCCCCCCCCCACACACACACATGTGCAAACAGTCTGCCTTTAGGAATGAGGTGCTGTGAGTACATGCCTTATCTGCAGTGAAGGTGGGGCTTTTTTGATTAACTGATAGATCCCAGAGAGCCCTGAAGATGTCTCTGCCCTATCCTGCTGACTCTTTACACCCCTCCCTCTTCAGGACATAGAAATAGTTAAACTCCTCTTTAATGATTTACAGAGCTCCTGACATCCTGTTATTGTTTGTTGTTGAATATTATCTTGACCAGGCTGTCAGCAAGAACAACTTCTCCCAGGTACTAAAGGGCATAGCCATGTGGGATTTCTACTTCACTTAAGTACTGTACTCATATATATACGTACATAGCAATCCATAAGTAAAATTAAGTTAAAGTGCAGACTACCAGCTTAAATGTTATTGCATGTTTGTCCATATCAGGCGAACTGTATAGGATTTCCTGCCCTTAAGAATCAAGAACACTATCCAGGATATTTGCCACAGATATATCAAGGACTACCATAAAAGCAATCTGTACCCCATAGACCTCAATAAATTCTGGGTATCAACCCTAGCACTTCTCTGTTAGGCCTGAAATACAGTCATTTTTAGCTTGTACCTCTTCAGTGGAATTCAGGCTGGGTTAATCTGACTAGTCCAGTCAAAAACATTTTACTCTTTAACAAGGAAATTGCCTTAATATTATGCTTAGGGTCATTTTCTGCTGCACCTTTAGAGACATTTGGTTGGACTGTTAAACTGAAACTTCTGTTAAACTTAAACTGCTTTCCTCAGTCACATCCACAATGAACACAAGTTAACCAGCTCCACCCCATACCTATGCAGTGTTTCACAGTGAGGTGGTATGTTTTGGATATTGAAGATATTCTCCACACTTTCCTTTTTTCCCTACTCTGGTATAGGTTCACATATTCTCTCCTTCAATAGAGTGGTAGAACTCTATTGGCTTTTTTTGGGGGGGGGGTAGTTTTCTTGAAACAACTGAGAAACTTCAGTTCAATAACTTTTTTTCAGTATGTGTAACCAAATTAACTAATTATATATATATATATATATATATATATATATATATATATATATATATATATATATATATATATATATATATATATATATATATATATATATATATATTGGTTTGCTTTAAGATTAAGATCTGTTCAATTAGTTTTGGTCCCCTGAAAGAACAGGACTATGTATGAAACCTCTACTAATATTGATGTAAATAATCACGCTTTCACTCCAAACCCAGCGTGCTGTAATCAAAACAACAAAAACTTTGGCACTATCCAATTACTTAGGTATTGCACTAAATTTATCATCCACTGTTTGTTTTGAAGCGCAGATCACATGATCCAGCATTCTCTAACAAACATCAACATGTCAATGTTTGTTGTGTTTCTGAGAGAATGTTGGACAGAGTTCTGTGTAAAGGAGAACAGGTGGAGGTTTTTGTTTTGAAAAAGCGGAGGGTCAGCATTGACTGGGCATCGTCTGTGCATGACCTTATGCACATCTGCAGCTAACCCAGTAGCTAACCCTAACCCAGGCTATCCATGTCTCTTTCTCCCCACACCTAATTAACCCTGAACCTTTAACCTCCCACCCTCACTTCTGGAGACAGGGCAGATGATGCAGAAAAGAAAGCAGCTGGATAGCAAGTACAAAAGTACAGCTGAAACAAACATCCATTGTCCACATACTATATAACCAAGTCCCACATTTCATCACAGAATTATTGTTTGCATAAATGAATCACAAATGTTTATTGCCCATGAGAGATTTTTTATGAGGGAATATCACCCACAATATAAATACATTTATTACTATCATGTAATCTGTCTGAGATACAGTAGATGTGCTTCAACTTGCTTTCCACTGGGGGGAAGTGGGGTACAGGTAGCAAAGTCACATATTGTCAGGCAGGATCTGATTTTCTATGCCTCTGAGGTGTTCCTGTGCTTGGAGCTCAGCTCTGGGTGATGTCACTGTGCTCTCCTGCTGGAGTGGCAGAGCCCAGGTGCAGACTGACTGCTGCCAAGGGCTGAGGTGCACTTCAGCCCTGGAGCAGGTAGAAAACAAGGCAGTCAAATGACAACCATAGGGGAACAACCAACACCCTTAGCATTGTGTAAACAAGAAAGGGTAGAAGCTGAGGAAGCATGGAAATGGAGCACGTTTGAAGGTCCCACTTGAAAAACACATCTGCAGAAGAACCCAGGGTTTGTGTTTTCAACTCTCCTGTGGCTGAGTTTGGGGCCATCAGTTACAAGGGAGCCACTATTAGTTTGTGCAGGTGCCAGTGGAAAGCACCAGCTGCACTATAGCCTGCAGGTGATGGGGCATCTACATGCATATATGGCTGTGTGTGTTTGTGGGTGAGTACAAGCTGACAGGCATCTGTGGCTAGGCATTTATGGAACATAATGTGTATCACACAAGCCTGCACTCTCCTGCAATAGAGGAGCAAGGTTGATAGTGTTGTTGTTAATCAAACCTGCCAGGATTATCAGAGAACACACACATTCCTATAGTCGCACACACACACACACACACACACACACACACACACACACACACACACACACACGCACACAGACATACACACCACTCTTTGAAGTGTGCATTCTCAACACCATTCAAGCTTCAACACTTAAAAAAACAACAACACTAAAACAGTGCTCCTCAAGTATCTTCAGGTACAACAGAACAAGATTTTCTATATAAGCAGTGGAGCAGCCTAATGAAAACAATGAAAGCAATGAAAACAGCTACTAGTAGCCCAAATATGAGAATGGCTGAGGTCTCTTAAGTGGGTCTGCAAACTTTGGCCTCAAGCAGTTCTTTTTGTGGCCCATAGAAGAGGGAAGTTAATGATTAGATGTGACCAGCTCATTTCCACGCAGGTGGAACAGAGCAGCCATTCTCTTTCATCATCCCCTAGTTCAAGGTCAGTTTCATATGTGCTTCACGCTGACGTCAGGGAAGTCTGCTGTCTCTGCTGCAGCGTGAATACATGTTTGACCAATTTAACATTTGTGGGCCTGAGGGATCAGAGAGTTTAACTTAAGCCTGTTTTAGCCCTGAACAAAAAGTGAAGCTGGAGTGAGGTTAAAAAAAAATCACGCCACATGGAGAATTAAGGAAAACAAGAGGGTTTACAGCCAAATGAACAGCTGCATTTTAAATACGCTAATTAGCTTAATTAGAATGCCTGCCATGGCCATGTTTTTCCAACCTCAGCCAACTCAGTATATTTCACTCAACTCTAGCAGATTAATTCATCACATCTGCATACTAAGAACACAGGCGTTTTAGAGTAAACAGGTTGTGCTATTGTTTGCTGCTATAGTAGTCCAATCAAGTCCCAAAAGGGAGCTCTCATTTCCTTCTGTTTAGAGCCCGAATAAGCATGTAGCTCTTGGAGTGTCCTTTTAATTCATTGTTCCATCTTGTGACATGGCAGATTTATCATGCTTACCATCTTGTGACATGGCAGATTTATCATGCTTAATTGTTTATGTCAGATTGCACTGTGCCAGTCTGTCTCATCTAGTATGCTTCCACAGGTTAAAGTTAATCTCATTTTAAACATTAACATCAACTCTGTTTTATTCCCCATATTTATGAAATAAAACTGTGAGACAAATACTTCCTCACTCTCCCCAGCCTGTAAGTACACTGTATGTCACAGGTCTCAGTTGAATACCCATGCACTTATCTTTACGCCTTTATGTCTATATGGGTGAAATGTGTACCCTTAAGCTCTCACATGAGTCACTGGTCTTTATTGTCTTTTGCACTGATTTCTTTCAGATAAGAATACCTTGGTTATGGTTTCTTGAGGAAGGAAATGTTCACTCAGAGCTCTTTGGACTTGGACGGCAGAGGAAGAGGAGGAAGATGAGGGTGGAACTTCCTTGCCTTGTGCTGGGAGGTACAGCCCATCACACCATGCACACACTCCTGTCAGGAAAACAGGAAAGGCAAAGTTAGTTACTTTGTTCGTCACAGGTGCACAACTGCTAGAGATAAGCTAGGGCCAAACTGGAGCATGGCCGACTAGTCTTCAGCACAACAATCCTGTTCCTGAAAATATTAGCAGTGCCCTTTTATTAAAAGCGCAACCGCACCCACACGAAAACTCTCATAAATTCTTCCATACACTCCCCTGCCTCCTCCTAGCTTACCAAGTCCATGTATACCATCTGCAGTAGATATCCAGCCCTTTAAAGTAGCACAATGAAAGTCTCATGAAACCACAGAATTATGCTATTTATAGAAGAGAGGCAAAAAACAGAATTGTATTTTTGAAAATAATATATACATGTACTAAATAATGTTGAAAGAACTGGGATTTCTCATAGTACTGGCTCACTACTGGTCATGTCACTTAACAAGTGGCTTGTCACCACTTTAAAGTCAAAAGCATTCAAGATGACCACTTTTGAAAAGACCAGTGTGCAGTATCAGTCACTTCTGCTGATGGTTTAGTTTGCATCTTGTATGTAACATTACTTAAATAGTATTATTACTAGTTTGTTTATTTAGCCTTAACATTTCAACAAGTCTTATAGGAAAAAAATCTACATAGCCAAAGCTAAAATATGGCCCTGTCATTTAAACCGACATTAGATGTAACACTAGTGTGGAAGTAGTTAAAAAAACAACAAAACCCCCCAAAAAACTGAAGAACAGTTCTGTTCCCAGGGGTCCCTAATCAGAGAACAGAGTAGGTTTCCTGCTATTGTAATGCTGGTCCATTAAGGGCTGACAGCCACTTTTCCCCCACATACACATCTGCACATGTGCAAACATACATATGCCCTAACACACTCAAACACACTTCTGCGCTTTCAAATATAGTCTTACACAGCCTTAAAGCAAACATTTGTGAAAGTATACATCTACACATAGACACTGGCATCATTGTAAATCCTTAGGCTTGCACAAAGTAAAACAGCCATCAGACATTTTTTGGTTACAAATATTTGACAACATTCTTATCTTTGACCAGACTAAACCCCCAGTTCTTATAATCTGGATGCTTTCCTAATTGCTTTCCTTTGTGATGAACTGACTCTAGGAACTTACTTTCCAGAGCTAGACTTAAGGTATGAATGCTTTCTTTCTGTTGTATTCTCACTAGATAGTCAAAGAAAGTATGCATTTGATATTTTTATATAACATTCAAGGCCACAACTACAAGAAAATGTAATAACTATATTTCATTGGCTTGGTTAATTAATTTAAAAACAATAAAATAAAGTGATTATGACTACCCCCCACTGCTTGCCATTCAAAGTGGACCAGTACGGCTTTCTCTCCGTTTTGAAAGTTTACCAATCTCAGTGAAACTGAAAGAAAAGGCAGGAAGACCGAGAACAGTGACAATCATTTAGTCACAACGCAGAAAGCTCTGCTGAGCAGGATTCAAATAAGCTCTCCCAACACTAAACCACACCTCTTTTGTCTTCTTAAAGAAATACTCGACTACACATTTTCCTCGAAAATGTATCTTTATTAGAATATCCTTGTAAAATATTCAAAGTACAAATTTATTTCCCACACAAAGGCCACATATACAATCCCTTATAACTGAAGCTGACTTTTCATTACATTCAAAAGTTCTTCCTTCCAATCTAAGTAGTCCAACTGATATCTAACTCTATTATACAACATACTTTCAAAGTAATTCCCCGACCAGCAAGTTTGGAGATCTACATGTCAAAGTCAAAAGCCAAACAGTAGACCTACATATTTTTATTACAAGGAATGGTGTTCAAAATGATCTAATAAAGTAATGAGCAAAACTGAAGGGAAAAGCTTTAAAATGGTCTAAAATCAACATATTTTGATCTAACTAAACAAAAGCTACATTCAACTGAATTTTCTTGACATATGCACTAAACCAAAATGCTTAATTAGATTGGTCTACAATATGTGAGATTGTTTACACCATAGGCGTATATTAGAAAGTTAACATCAGGATAAGGGACTGCTACATTCTCTGGCACTTGACTGAAATAGTGCAACTATGTGCAAAAAGGTTTTTTCTTGTCTCTTTACCCCTCTCTCTTTTTGGTTGTCCATGTTGTTGCTATTCTCAAAACACAAGTGATGGTTCCAACTGTGAAATGCTAGTTCATATATTATACAATAAAAGGACAGTACATTCTATACAAACCAAATGCCCAGAGATCCTCTGCCCTCACCCCTCACAAAAAACCAGATGCTCCCACTCTAACACATGTAGTAAACAAAACTGAAATAAATAGTATACAATTTATAAATTATTTACTTATTTACAGCAAAATACTCAAAATATAACAAAAAAATATATTATTGTGAGGAAAAAAAAAAACAAGTGTTTCCAGATTAACAATGGAGATCATAATTTAAAAAAGGAATACAGTTGTATTGCTTTAGACTTGATAAATATCATATGGACTTGATTTATCCACAAAGGCTATACTTTTCACATGACAATAAATAAGTTAAATAGATTTCATAGCATGTTGCAAAATGCAATGATACCACTTAAAACGCATCTGCAGTGACATTCCATCACCAGCTTGAGGGCCCATCACAATGGCTGTTCTTTCTTACTTACACCACATCGTGGCACTGTGAAACATTTATAGAAGCTGGAATAAGTTTTCCCTAGCTATTTTATTGGCCAAACAAGAGCCCTTGAGTATATCTATATAAAGGCACCTTCTTGTTAATTTGTTGGTATTAAAAAACAAAAACAAAATCCAAAATATTAATGTGACCTCCTTGACCACACACCCTTTGAAATCCCAACAGAATAATAATAATAATAATAATAATAATAATAATAATAATAATAATAATAATAATAATAATAATTCAGTCGTCTGAAATCGACAGCCTGCTGAAGATTGGCAAACGTCTGTTGGAATCCAGGTTTGGTGACTCCGAACCACTGATTGTGCCAGACGAGCAGCAGGACCCACTCACGAAGCTCTCCGGATCGGAGAGAGATTCCAATGGGCTTGGAGGCGAATCAAATACCGGCGACTCGGAGAAAGGGCGCATGGATGGTAAATGGCTCATTTTGAACGGAGGCGATGGGGGACCGGTACTAGGCTGAATGTTGCTGTACAAGGCACCAGAGTTAAAAGCACTTTGGGCTTGGGGGATCAAAGGGGCAAGAAAAGCCTTAAGATCTTGCTCGGGAAAGCTAAAGGCACTCAGACACGAGCTAGGAGTAAGCGCGTCCT
This sequence comes from Electrophorus electricus, assembly GCF_041902795.1. Taxonomy (NCBI): domain Eukaryota; kingdom Metazoa; phylum Chordata; class Actinopteri; order Gymnotiformes; family Gymnotidae; genus Electrophorus; species Electrophorus electricus. The sequence continues at coordinate 8,711 of NW_027658509.1, read as the reverse complement.
CGAAAAAAGTTAGAGAACAGGTGGGCGGTGGTGGTGTACGTGATACGGGGCTCTCAGTCATAGCAGCCTCTGTCTCGTGGGAGCTGGAGAACCCCGAGAAGCTCAGGCTGTGGTGCAACTTTGGTCTTTCCCTTTGAGCAAGAAATGGATTCGACTCCTTTTCCGCCAAGACTCCAATTTCCCGTTTAAGTCTCATTTGTCCTTGTGGGGTTACATTGTTTGTCACGGCTCTACGTTCGTCCACGTTATGAATGAAGTGACAGCGGGGGCCATAAGGGCAGAAACCAATAGTGTGGAATGTGCGGCATGGCTCGGTCTTGTACTTAGGATGGCGGGAAAGATTCCTCAATTCGTGATATCCATGGGCAAACTGACATTTTTCCCCATATTTACATGAGCCATTTTCTTCAAATGGCCTACAGAGTTCGGTTTTGTAACGAGTGGAATTAATCTGTGAACCCGGCTTCGGCTGAAATATTTCCTGAAGTTGCTGGCTACGTTCTCCAGTCTCACTAAACGCTCGACTGCGAAATTTATTTTCCTTATTCATATATGCTGGTGTGGGATTCTCCTTGCTGTTGTTACATTGCGAAGAGACCTGGAACTTGCTACCACTGATGGAGTCCATGTGGCTGGCAGAGTTGCTCCGGAAATAGCCGGTCGCGTTAGACCTGTTATTGTTTGTATTGGAAGTTGCGAGTGGTATCCCTATAGTTCTCTTGTCCAGCATGTTGTTGAGGTGGATTGCATTAGAGCTTTGTGTTTTCTCCTGCTGAAAAAGAAAGCAGTTTAGTTGAATCAGTTGTATATAGTAATTTGCTACAATATATATGATTCTGAAATAAGTTATTTATTTTACTCACGCTCAAGTTACAGCGTTTATATAGTTACAGCGAATATATATATATACGGATTTGATATATAAAAATTGAATCTTTTTTTTTTTTTTTACTTACCCTGTAAAACAGGTCAAAGTCGTAAATGGAAGACAGTACTGAAGCAGACATTTTCTTCAGTGAGTTCCAGCTCAAAAAGATTTGATGGACCAAGTAGGATCCTTATGCGAAATAGAATGTCCACGGCTGATCTACTCCTTTCAGGTAAATTCAAATAACCAAGCCAAAAGCCTGCCTTGCTGTTCTTTCTGTTTAGTGGCGGGATAGCTTCGGATTTAGGGAGTGTCGTGTACTGGCGAGGTTTGCACATGTGTATAAATGCCTTGCTGCTGCGCGAGGGGTGGCGCTTGCGAAGTTTTTTGCCTTGGAGCTCCGTTGGGTTTTTTAACTCCCACATTGCGTCAGCATACTATCCTTGAGTTTGCTGCTGTTCCATGTCAGTCACCGCGTGCAAACAAATCTAAGGTGCTTTGATTTCTGATTTCTTTTAATATAAGCAACTTCAGAAAAGTAAACGTAAAACTATTAGAATGATTATTTTGGTAACGAAACAAAAAATATGGAGCATGTACTATACACGTTGCCACTACATCTTACACTCTTATATGAACACAATTCTTATGTCATAACATGATGTTCACTCTTATACGTTTTTGTCTTTTTTGTGTGTGCCGTTATAATATAAAATATATAGAGTAATAAAGTTTGGCAACACTTAACTGTGGCGTTTACGTATTCGGAAAATAACGCAGGCTGACAGCGCCTCCTAACGCATCTTCGTGTAAGGAATAATCGTAAAGATTGCAGTGTTCATTCAGTTTGAACTATAAAATAGATTTCATTTAGTTTTTGCTTGTTTTAGACTGTTAGCTAATTCTAAATCCAAAATCCAAACAATACATAATTGCATGAAATGCAAAAATTAAGGCTATGGGTTGTCTCCCTTACTGTTCACCCACTCACTAATTGTACAGTTTATGAATTCACCAATGCAACAATGTGTTACATAAATATAGTTGAATCAAAAGCAGGGCACATCTCTTTTAATGTTTAAAAGTCCCCCAAAGTGCAAACAATCAAGTTAACTCTATCACTGCCTCTATTCCTCCCCATCCTTGTTCTGAGCACCACTGGTGGTGCAGGAGTGAGAAAGAGTGAGAAGCTCTTTCTGTCCACAGCATGACTCCTCATGGGGGTCACAGCATAAGTGAAGTGAGAATTGCTCGGTTCAGGCTCTATTTGTAGGATAGACCGCACTGCCATCCCATCTGTAGGACGTTTGGCATCTCAGGTTATGTAATGTGTTGCATCAGATGCAAGGGGCTGTCTCACATTGCATGATTCATCTCCTGATATAAGCCAAGGATTAGCTCCTCAACAGAGGGACAAACAGAGGCAAATGAGTGGCTAGGCAAATAAACAGTTTCATAACAAAGCAGAAAGTGACAGAACACAAATCACACAGGATGCATGGGTTGGCTGCAAACCCTCAATTTGGTGTTTTAAATTACACTGTAAGACGGGTTACTTTTTTGTATATATAGTTAAAAAAAAGATTTGCAGGCCAAAGACCTGGCATGGTTCATAGACAGCCATATTAAACCACCCCCTTCAAAACAAGAAATCTCTCAAACAAAACTTTATCCACAGCAACCACTCATCCATTACACAGACTGCGCTTTTCGCTGAGATGCTCTGATCATTCCAAAACATTACATCATTGCTCAGAGAGGGAACATCGCTAGTATAGCCAGCGAGGCTGCCAAGACGTCTGTACAGCACTGCACACTGGCTGCTTTGTGATGTCCACAGAAGGTTTCCAAGGCGACCGTTTGGTATAGAGGGCATCCCACAAAGGAAGGGCCTTTTCCGCTCACTGTGAAGCATGCTAATGCTCAGTACACTTTCTTTCTGCATTTCCCTGAAGAGCCGCAGCATATTCACACACGTCCACAGCACAACAATCCTGAACAGCTGTGACCTTTAACCTTGTGAGACCTTGCATTCTCTTATGAGGACACAGCAGTGCGAATATAACCTGGCTGTGCTCATACAATCACTTCGTTTTTTTTGCCACATCAGCTATTTACTGTTAGAAGCCACTGCTCAGTTTCCATAGTTGTAAGGTACCACAAGTTTCAGACAACAAGGAGAAATTAAAGCGCAAAAAATAGCGCCGTCTGGAACGGGAGGTAAAGTTGTGTTTTCTGGTGAGATATGTTCCATGTAGCTGAATCTGTGTGACATGTAGCTCAGTGGCCTAATTTTATTTGTCTTCTAAAGATTTTGTCCTTTACAATCTCTTACATACAGGGGTTAGAAATGTTCAGACTAGATCTACACATCATCTGTGCAACAGAGCCATGGCTCTTCTCTCTCTTTTCTTCCTCCTTGCTCCCTGTGCGCACCTATTGTACTGCTGCCCCACTGAACACCTGCAGCACAGTGGCTCCCTTTATACTGGTTAAAGCTATATAAGTTAGTAAGTGAGCTGGTTGTAAATCTGAGCAATGAGCCAATATTTCTGCGGAGCTGTCTTCCCAGGCAGCAGGCAGCAGTGCGTCCAGAAGCCCCGTTTGAGGTCTGCTCTGCTTGTTTATGTACGGTTACACCCAGAGCTGAATTTAACCCCAGCTACCATCTGCTGCAGCACCCAGGCCTCTGCCCAGCGCATGAGACTGGTTTGGGTCGGTTTGCGCCGCACACCGGCTACAGAACCCGACTCGCCACGCTGGGTTATAATCGTCAGAGGCGTCTCCTCTGTGGGGATTTTAGTTTTTAGTTAGGCTTTTCTTTTCTTTTTTTAATATGTTGTAACTTAAGGGTCAAGTAAGGTGTGCCTCAGTGTAACTCTAGGATACTGTGTTGTGAATGTTGTGTGCGGTGTTTTTAGCTAGAGTTAAGCAAGCTAGTTAGGCTTTGCCTTAAGCAAAGCTAGCAAACGTGACACGCACATTCAGATAACCAATGTAGCATTAGCTTTTCGGGAGGTGTGTACAGTGTTATTATGCAGAAACAAAACCATGTTTCTAATCCCTGCTTATGATGTTTCAGTCTGTTCTTGTTTATCGTTTACACACAGAGTTGTGAGTAAAGGCCACGGTGTTCCTCTCTGTGCTCAGTGCCACAGAGCTGGGTCAAAGGCTGGGTATTCTGAGCTGCAGAATGCCCTGTTGGCCTAGCCGCAGCCAGGAAGCCTTTCATTAGTGCAACCGAGGGAGGTGCCCTGGACACCCCCACCGAGGACACCGCCACACCCCTGAGTGTGTCCTGCTCTTTAGCTCTCTGTACAGAAGTGTTTGGTGACATGATGTGAAGAAATACAGAACAAAAATTTCCCCAATGTAAATATAGACAGAAGGAATTTTGTAAATAGGTTGAATTTTGAGATATGACTTTTGATAAAATATAACATAGCTAGCAAATGTGACACTGAAATAGTAAACATTAAAAAAAATAAAATAAAAAACTGTTTAGGTAATAAAATGTAAAAAGACACAAAAGTGCTTTGAATGTTATAAAAGAATGTTAACTTCAGATAAGTGAACAGAGGAACTAAAAGTGGAAGCACTCTGCCCCCTACTGCTATACTGCCGTTTCTGGGGGAATTTTCCTTTTAAGATTCGAAGTCAAAATACTCTACATTAAATGTTTCCCATGGAAATAAATAACTGTAAACTATTGATAATTGTAATTTGTAATTCTAACTGTAAACTATTGATAAGTGTAACTTGTAATTCTAACTGTAAACTATTGATAACAGAAATAATAAGCCAGAAAAAGTGGCAGAAAGACCAATCATGGTAGTTCCATTATGTTAATACTGTGGATGAGAGTGCATTTATCAAATATTGAATAGTTATAATTCTTATACATTATGGCATAGATCCTTTTAAGCATGTGGGGAATCTCTACCACCATGAAATAATTTACATAATGTACTGTAATGACACAGAACTAAACATATTTTAGTGAAAAGAGTGAGACACCTTGAAAAACACTCTAAAAGTAAAAAGAAACGTAAAAAGATTCAGCGTTATCAATGAGCTGAGTACTAGGATAAGGCTGAAAAGAATTATGGGGTGCACATGCAATTTATTTGTAATCACACACAGGACTCTGTTAGACAAGCAAGTTCCAGTTCTTCCAATTCCTGCCCTACTCATTTTTGCTGCAAACATAAAACTATTCATTAGCTAATTAGCAAACCCTTTATGAGTACAAAACAGTGTGTGCCTCTAATATCTATCCAGGAATTAAAGTGCAAAGCAAAAGCTATAGCTATTAGTTTGTCATACAAAGCAGTATTGCAGTCTAGGGTTGTCACGAGACTCCCCCCCCCCCCCCCCCCCAAGTCACATGGTATGGCCTGCCACGTGTAGGGGGGGGTTCACCGTCATTTGTAGCCACGTCCTCTGTGATTTCACACACCTGCACGGGGTTACCGTCTTGTGTCTATTTAAACCTCTGCTAGTGTGTACATCATTTTTGGTCATTGTTTGCTGAAGTCTGTTAAAACGTTTGTGTAGCCTGTGTTCAGTTAAATGTATAGTCATGTCCGTCGTTAATGTTGTGTGAGAGTGCCGTTGTTATAGTATGTGTTCCATGTTAATAAATGTACTTCACTGTCGAGGAAGTCTGTACGTCCTGTTCCACGCCCATCGGCACTCGGGCCAGCGGCAACGTTACAGGCTTAAAAAGAAAAGGCTGCCATTTTAAGTACTTCCTAACCTTAACTTATGCCAGAACGGCAGTGATCTGCAGCCACAACATAAAACATAAAACATTCATTTGTAGCCTCAAGGCTGCTGAGTGGGTATGTTGGCTGGGCCCCCTGACAGACACTGGAAGGTGTCAGTACGTTGGCTCAGACCTTCATATGGATACTGAAAGGTGTGAGTATGTTGTCTCGGCCCCCAAACAGACAATAGAAATGAAAAGCTGTCTTATGCTTGAATAGCCCCCACGCCACGAATTCACACAGCCTGGCAGAGTGAACTTTGACCCTTGCATGCACCTAAGTCGTAGTGACACAAGCGACCTGGTGTGGCAGGGCAGAGCTGGCTGGTGGAGAGGCCGCACAAAGGACAGCGAGATGCACCTGCCAAAGAGAGACACCAGTTATTATTGCTCTTAGTGAATATACATGGCCTCGAGTAGGGAGATTATGGTAAGAAGACTAGAGGTGTGTGTGTGTGTGTGTGTGTGTGTGTGTGTGTGTGTGGTGTGTGTGTGTGTGTGTGTGTGTGTGTGTGTGTGGGTGGGTGGGTGTGTGTGTGTGTGAACTATGTTGTCAGGTTATTCCTTTGCACTGCAGCACTGCAAACAGGCTGCAGCACTGTTCTCTGCCTTGGTACCCATTACCCATTTCCTTATCCCTCTAATGTTTGCTCTCACGAGCAGCTGTCATTGTGTGGTAGATCAGGGTTTGGGTGTGACAAAAGAACAATGCCAGCAAAGCACTGTTTAGAACTGAGTCCAGCCAGATAAAAAGTGTCCAGCAGGTAGGGGCATGGTGCTAGACACACACATGCACACTGGGAGGAGCCTAGGAGAAGAAGGTCATGCTATGACATACATAGCATGTATTTTTGTACATATCATTCAGGTTTGGCAAAAGTCTGGCAAGACTACTGAGTTTTAGACAACTGATTATGAAAAAGTCTGCTTTTAAGGTGTTTAAAAAAATCTGCATGTTTTGGTAGTTATAATGTTCTGATAAATTGATAAAGGAGCTCTCTAGAGCATTTGACCAACCAATTTAAGTTAAAAAAAAAATCAAGGCTTATAAAACTTTTTGTATTTGTATAAGACTGTGGCACATGTGGCATAATTTGAACACAATGGGTGTGGCTAATTTTTCTGAAATGCCATTTTATATGTTTTAGAGGCCTTGGTGAGTGAAAGAAAGAGTCTGGATATATTTATTCAACAAATCCCTGGGGGTCTGAGTGCGGAGCCTATGGAAGGAGATCAGCGCAATCAGAGGAACAAATAATTTTCCCCCTTTGTCACTCTGATCCTAATTAGAACCATATATTTGTTGTAAAATTGCATGTTGTATAAAAAATATTATTTTTATAATGATTTAGACTCTGAAGATTATTTGAAAATCAATTTTGAGACAACTGCATGAAAATTCTAGAACTAGTGTATTGCATACAAATAGCAATGGCAGAAAACCGACAAGATTTATTGTAAAAACTTGAATAATCAAGTGGAATACATGATTTGAATCCAAGTACATGTCTATAAACAGTATAAGACATGTTCTTCATATTGTCCTCAGCATTAGCACCTCCTATTGGCCAAATGTTATAATATTTTATAGGCTGGTGCAAAGTGCAGCCTTGTACAGACAGGTGAATGTTTCATGTTATGGCCAGTGTTATGCCTGTCAAATGCTCACTGAAAGCTGATGTCATTTATCAAGTCATCCTTAGGAATCTAAACTAATTGGCCCACAGGATCAGCATGCAAAATTATTTGATCAGACCAGCGGTTGCCAAAACAAAAGCAATTATCTGCAAATTATAGCACCCAGTAATAAAAAAGATCTGCCAATTTAGTCCACTACCTCAAAATGAGTCATGATCTTTCAAATTTCATAAAAATGTACAAAGCTGTTTACAATGAAATTACAGCTGTTTAAGTAAATGAAGGTCCACTCAGGGTGTCACTGTTGGTCTCTCCTATCACCCATGTTCCATGGTTTCCTGTCTTGTTTTGTTTTGGTTCCATTCTGTATATTCGTTTTCTCTGCCCCTCGTTTGGTTTTCTACACCTGTTCCTCATTTCTAGTCTTGTTAAGGTAATGTATTTAAACCCTGTCTTGTTCCTTGTGTCTTTGCTGTCCATTGTATGCATGTAAGTAGGTTCCTTGGATGTTTTTGAAAGCCCGTATCTGTATGTAAGTTTGTACTCCATGCCTTTGCTTTTCATTCTAGCCGCTGTTTTTGTTTTTAGTTGTTCATGTAACCTAGCCCTTGTTCTCATGATGTATCCTCGTGCTCTCCGCATTGGCTCAACGACCCTGGACTACCCTAACAACTGTAACTCTGGATTTGCCCCTCGCTCTTCTCCACACATGCGTCTCTCCACACATCCGCCTCCGCCTCTTCTCCACACATCCGCCTCCTTACCACTCAGTGTTACACAGGGACTGTTGATTTGAGTATCACAGGCATATTAATTGATGCCACCAATTGACACCAATTTCATGCAGATAAGGTGAAAACGAGTTTGCAAAAATAGATAATGCAAAATTAGCACAAAAACAATAAAAACAACAACAAAATGGAAAACAATAATAGTAGAAATGATGGGTAGGGCCTAGAGGAATTCAGAAGATGTCTACATGCTTTGACGCTTAATGATGCACATAAAAAATGAAGTGAGCTCATCAATGCACACCAACATGCAGTTTCATCCTCTCTTCCAAGAGCACACATGATTTTCTAGGGCTTTAAATCTCAGTCAAACTTGCTCTGTTCTTTATTTTTAATACAGAGTCTCAAAAGATTAAGCTCCCCGCAGAACTGAGCATCAGTAGCTGCTCTTTATCCTTATCAGTGCCGTAGGCTACGGTCAGACGTCGCTCCACACACAAAAAAAATCCAGCTCTGAATTAATACTCACAATAATTCCCTGCAATCCTGAGAAAATCTCACCATGCTGGCAAATTGCTGGACCGTGGCATTCCCCTGGGCTTTGGAAGGAATCAGCAATTTCTTTATTCAGGCCAAAAGCCTCAGTGTTGCAGCATGTTACTGCATTCTTAGAGAATCTGTACAAATTAACAGAGAACAGAACCAT
>NW_027658508.1:0-46678 GCF_041902795.1 Electrophorus electricus | reverse complement strand
CATATCGTCTGAACACCAAGACATTTGAAGCCTTAATTCTGCAGGTATAAGAGATCACTTTCTGTATTCATCACACAAGCATGCAGAAACTGCTGATTTTATATTCTCACATAGGTTTCCTAACACAGTAGACTTTGAATCTTAAATGAATAATAAGGTTTAAAGAGTAACAAATAATATGATCTCATTAGCAACACAACCATATTTAGATGAAGAATTTCCGAAAAGAACAACATTTCACATGATGATGCTTGGATGAAATGTGTTGAAAACACTGAGTTCTTTTGCTTTTGGTGCTAAAGGCACTTGCAAGTACACCTTACACAGATTGATGGTGGTAGTATAGTTGGCATTCAGTTAAATCAATTAAACTTTGGACAGGGGTAGATTTGTCCTTCATACTGTTATTCAGCACAGGTAATAGCCATTTTGGGACTTTGTATCACTTTTGGGAGGCTGCCGTGTTCTCCTTAAAGTACCCAGGTTGAAGAGTGCTGGGCCCAGGAGTATTATCACCTGCTCCTGCATTTCTGCCGATGAAATAGTGAGACGGATCCACATCCTGCCTGCTTATTGGGGACGTACTGTTCTAGCAGCTCTTCCTCATCTGTCCATGCTCATACCATGGGTTGCTGTACTGTTTCCATGCTTATGTGGTACTCTTTCCGCAGGATGCTATGGAACTTTTGGTGCTCCCTGCTCCTCTCTGGCATTTGTAGCTTGACCTTCCTGGTGATTTTTTTGCAGTCCACGTCACTTTGCCAGGAGCTTCCTTTTGCTGATTAGCAGAAGCAGGAATACCTCCTGTCCTGCCAGGCTTTTGCAGTCATATTAGGCACATTGACTGCTCCGCTCTTACCTGCTTTCTATATCTTATGTTTGGGCTACTTGTGGAAGTGACATGAAAGCAGTGTTATGTTTATGTTAGTGTGGAGTTTGATATCTTGTGGAATTTCCACCACGCTGTTATCCATATTATCCATATTCTGTCTGATATACTAGGTTTTATCCATTTTATTCCATATTGTAGTTGATTTGCAATAATCAACTACAGTTCTGTAATGTTGTGAGTTTGATTTAATGTGATTTATTTTTCCAGTAGAATCAAGTTATGATGTTGTCCAAAGATTTTAGACAGGTTGGTGGCGCTGGAATAATTGAAAACAAACAATTTCGTTTAGGTTATATTCTCATTTTAATTATTGCAGTTTGTCCAAAGAGTATAAGGGGCAACTTTGTCCATCAATGAAGTTCGTCGCTTATTGTTTTAATAATTGGATGACTATTTATTTTGAATAACAGACAACTGGGAAGTGAATTTAATACCCAGATATGTAATATGATTGGTATTCAGGGGGATGGGGAATGTTTTTAATTGCATCATAAAGATATGCTGCTAATATATAGTATAATACACAAATATACTACTGGAGATACAATTTGACCAGTTATGTGTGATGTTCTGTGATGATCATATAGAACACCACAGACAACTGTGTGGCACATCACTGTCAAACCTCCTGATTGCAACCCGGGGCATCGTGAACTGTACAACATGACCCTCAGACAATGATCTCTGAGTGAAAGCGATAAACATAATCATCTTCATATCATCACTTTCTCTTCAAGTTCAGTGGAAGAGAGGTCAGTGAAAGGGAGTTTTAATACCCTTTCCATTTTTAACTTTAATAAAAACACAGATGGAAAAATTCCAGAAAGTGAGACAGAGAAAGGAAACTAGACTTTAAAATGGTGCTGCCCTCTTGACTTACAACTGTAGATTATTGAAATTATTACAAATGTCTGACGCCAAAAGGGATTGTGTCAGTGTTTCACTACTCAGTATTGCATTTGGTAGACAGTATAAACAAGCAGACTATGGTTAAAAAAATCACAGAAATAAAGCAAACACCAATATAATCTTGAACCACCTAGTCCCAGGAAACATTAGATTACTGGAACAAAATCAGACAACTAGCAGAACAACTTTTTAACCAATGATGCAGATGCACTTTTAGTGGATTTATTTATCTGTATTTCAATCCACTAAAGTTTTTCACTTGATCTAACATTACATTTAAGACCGAAATCCTGTTACGTCTCACAGAAGATTCCACTGATCAAGCTGCTACTTACCCATCCTGGTCCTGGAGTACCTTTGCTCTGTACACTTTAGTGATGTCTTTGCTACCAACAAGCCTATTTTAATCCATCAGATAGTAACCAAACGCTCCTTTGCTGCAGAGCACAGAAATCATTCAAATTTGCAGTCAACAGATACATCTGGGCCAGATTTTGGATCAATGGACTAGGCTGGAACTGCACATATACTGTATATGCAAAATTCAAAATACGGGGAGTGGTTGGTCTCTTTTGCAATCAAATCTGAATACTATGGAATTTGTTTCACATTTGTTTAATTTGACAGATTTTAAATGGATAATGGACATCACTAGACAAAAAGGAATAAACAACTATATGAAAAGGAACAAAACCAAAAACAAAGGAAGACTTTAACACAAGACTAAATCTGACAAAAATAGATCAACCAATGACATAGCTGTTAAAAAACATATTAGCCATTGTTTTCTTGATATCAACAGTAATTTTAACTGATTGTTAACATACTGTTCAAGTCTTCAACTGTTTTGCTCCCAACATACGAATGGGTACAAATGTGATTCATTACCCACCTGCACAAATTGCTTCTGACATACTGGGCAGCTACAGGGTTCTTCTCCCGTGAGGATTCTGACATACTGGGCAGCTACGGGGTTCTTCAATTGTGTGGATTGTCTTCTGTTCCTCCATGTGGCCTGTTTCACCAAAGCCCTTCCTGCAGTATTTGCAGCACTATGGCAAGCGGACACCCTTATGTGAGCGTTTAGGTGCTTCTCAAGAGTCTGGGCACATTTGAAACACCTGCCCCAAACATCACTGACATTATTTCTTTTAGGTGATTAGCCACGTGTTTCTCTAGCCACAAGTACTTTTGATTTATTTATTTTTTTAAATAGGTAATTTTATATATAATGGCAACAAATGACATTTTAAGTTTTATGACAAAACGTGCAAACAAGCTGGCCTGAGAGGTGTGTAGCGGGATATGACTTATTACGTCTCTGGTGCTGCTTTTGATGAGTACAGTGTCATGAGTGTGTCTGTCCAGCGCTGCAAAGAGGGGATACAGCAAGGCATGGCATGGTGTTTATTCATTCGTTTGCATAGAAAATGACGCCTTTTCACATTCTGGGGCTACAAATATGGCGGTCTTTTTTCTGCAGCGTAATAATGACGCATGTTGTGGAATTTTGAACAAACAGCAAGTCAGACGTGATTAAGAGAGTAATTTAATAAGAAAAAGAATAAAATAAATGTTTGGCTCTCCCGAGGTAGGGAGCCCCGAGTATACAAAACCATCTACTGCTCCGTAATTTGACCATTCGGAGCTCATATGTTTAAACATTGAAAATACAGGCCTTTATTTTTGCAGGAATGCAAATTTACACTGAAAATCCATTACTGTTAAATTTGAAATGGCCTTAAGGCATTATAAATATGATCAAATGACATTATTTCGTAATGAAAACGCAGAAACTTTTTTTATCATTAGCAAATTATTAACAATTAATATGATGCAAAAATAAAGAACTAATGAAGAGCAACTGAACCATAATGATTTTCTTTCAATTATATGCTGTGATGGGCAGATAAAATAACATATTTGTTAATGTCCTAAATCTGTCATGCTGTCATCTATCTAAATATTGACAACATATTCCTTGTTCACTGTAGTCACATGCACTTATTTTATTTTATACAGCGAACATAAATAGGAAAGTGTTAACATTTCAGCTTAACCCTCAAATGTTTTTTCAGAGGCTGTAAAAATAGTGCATATAATACATTTTTAGAAACCTATTACTACAGTATTACTACTATCCTACTGATATGCTGTTAAATATAGGTCCGGTTGCAGAGGTCTTTTTTTAGCAGCCGTACTAATACGTGTAGTAAGACAGGTAAGCGTGGTCGGGTCGGTCCGGGGTCGTACACGGGGTGGCGTTCAGGAGGTGACGGAGGGTCAGGCAGGAGACGAGGTCTAGAAAGCAGGCAGGAGTCAATAACCGGGAAACCACACAGGATGAGGAAACGCTCGTACGCCGTATAGGAAAGCAATACTTCGCGACTAGTATGCGATGAGGAGAAGCTTATTAAAGGGGTTGGTAATGAGGGGAATAGGACTCAGGTGTGGGCAATATTTGAGACAGGGATAGGTGCGGTGATCAGGATAGGTATGTGATCAGGACTACATAAAGAATTACTAAACAGTCCAGGGAAGTTATCATCAGGAGCTCCAGCCAGTCTTCCTATCTTCGGCTGGGTTGGACCGGCTGGGCGGGATCTTCCCTCGATGACTTGGGTGGAGGCAGCTGCTCACGATTTGTCGCCCGCAGGTCCGGAAGCGCACCAGCTGATTTGTCCGTTTCAGGGGTGGGCACTGGTGACGTTGCCTCCTTGTCTTTACGAGGCTTAGGCGTAGGCGCTTTAAGTTCTGGGGCTGCGAGACTTCACGGAGGGAGTGTCCTCATAGGACAACGACGCTTCTCTGAAAGCCCCCCCAAGGGAGAATCCCCATGGAGGACCAGCTCCACCTGCCTCTCAAAGGCATTCAGGTCCAGGACACTGCAGTCCCTTACTCACCTAACTGACACACACACATACAAACAAGGAAACGTTTGGAAGCAGGGGCCGTATCGTGACAGTATGTAAGTAGGATTGCTGAGCTTGTGAAACAATTACATTTACATTTACGGCATTTAGCAGACGCTCTTATCCAGAGCGACTTACAAAAGTGCTTTGTCATTTACTCATAGAATATGTCCAAGTACAGTATAGTAGGTTAGAATTAAACATACCAATGAACAAGAATACTGTAGAATACAGGGATAAATGCTAATACTTAGAAGTGCAAAATACATAAGGTCTGTCTTAAACAATGATAAATGCTATAAACAATAAGTGCTAGAGTTTGTTAAAAAGCATAAATGCCCTACAATAAGTATTAAATTGGTCAGTCAATAAGGGAGCAGTGTCAGTTGTCCTTTAAATATTCTGCAAATAAATGGGTCTTCAGTCTGGCTTTGAAGACTGCAAAGGACTCTGCTGTCCGGACAGCAAGCGGGAGTTCATTCCACAATCTTGGAGCCAGGACAGAAAATAGTCTCGATGCTTGTCGTCCATGAGACCCGAAGCAAGGTATTTCAAGCCGAGCCGTACTTGAGGTTCGAAGTACTCGAGGTACAGATCGGGCTTTGACCATTGACCTCATGTATGAAGGGGCTGGTCCATGAAACCAATTTTAAACATCTTATGTGTAGTATAATGTACTCCATGCATTATTTTGTAGTGAATGCATTGTAGATTAGTGTTGCTGGTCATTTGGGTGCTTACTATATCATACTTTTGGGATACTTGTGGAAGTGACATGAAAGTAGTGTTATGAGGAATATGTTTGCCTTTTTCTATCCAAGGTGTAAAGTTTAATAATTTTTGTTGTTGTTGAAGGTAAAGTCTTGATTGTTCCAAATACGAGAATGAATAGTTCTTTGTTATCTTGTGGAATTTCCACCAGGCTGTTAGAGTTATGGCCTCTGTCAAACAGTTGAAACATGGATGTTTTGAATTTATTTGCTTGATGGTAAGTCTGACTTTTATATCTCTGCATAATGTTTGTTCTATGTCTATCCATATTCTGTCTGATATACTGGGTTTAATCCATTGTATTACATATTGTAGTTTATTTGCAATAATCAACTACAGTTCTGTATCATTGTGAGTTTGATTCTTTGTGATTTATTTTTCCAGTTATGATGGTGTCCAAAGGTTTAAACCAGGTTGCTGGAGCTGGATAGCAATAATTGAAAACAAATCGTTTATCTTAGGCATTATCACTTTAATTGTTGCAATTCTTCCAAAGAGTATAAGGGGCAAATTTGTCCATCAATGAAGTTTGTCACTTATTGTTTTAAAAACTGGAATGATATTAAATTTGAATAACTGACAACTGCAGAGAGAATCTAATACCCAGATATGTAATGTGATTGGCATTCAGAGGGATGGGGAATGTTTTTTAATTGCATCATAAAGTTATGCTGCTGCAATAGTATAATATACAAATATACTAATTGAGATACAATTTTACCAGTTATGTGTGATGCTCTGTGATGGTCATAGAGAACACCACAGACAACTGTGTGGCACATCACTGTTAAACATGCTGATTGCAACCCTGGGCATCATGAACTGTACAATATTAACCTCAGACAACGTTCTCGGAGTGAAATCTATAAACATATTCATCTAACTATCATTACTTTCTCTAACAGCTCATTGGATGAGAGGCCATTAAGTGAAAGGGAGTTTTAATATCCTTTCTATTTTTAAGTTTAAAAAAACACAGACATAAAAATTTCAGAAAGTGAGACAGAGAAAGGAAACCAGACTTTAAAATGGTGCTTCGCTCTTGAGTTGCAACAGTAGCGTAACGAGGGGTGGCCCGAGTGCCGCAGGGTGAGGGGCAGGACGCACAGACTCCAACGTCTGGGACGTACATTTATTAACATTTAACACAGAACACTAACGGCACTCACAAGAATCACACGCGATTAATACAAACAAGAAACGGTTAACTGCAAATGCACTGTATATGCAAAATGAAAGATGCAGGGAGTGGTTGGTCTCTTTTTCAATCAAATCTGAACAGAGTGAAATCTTCACATTTGATTAATTTGACAGACTTTAAAGGGATAATAGACAACATATAAAATGGAACAGAACACGATATAAAAAGGAACTAAATGAAAAACAAACGAAAAAATACTTTTTATCACACTTGCCCAGACAAGCACCAAATCAGACCAAAATAGATCAAGCAAAGGCATAACTGGGAAGAAGCATATTAGCCATTTATTACTCTATTGTTAACAACCTAACAACAGTAATCTGATTGTTAACTGATTGTTATACTTTTCAAGTCTTTTACCGTTTTGCTCCCAACATCCTATATGAATGGGTACGAATGCGGCTCATTACCCGCCTGCACAAACTGCTTCTGAAATACTGGGCAGCTAAAGGGTTCTTCACCTGTGTGGATTCTCATATGCTGCTTTCTGTGGCCTGTTTCGCCAAAGCCCTTCCTTACAGTACTATGACAAGCAGAAACCCCTGTGTGAGGGTTTAGGTGCTCCTCAAGAGCCTGTGCATGTTAGAAACACATGTTGCAAATATCAGTGACGTTATTTCTCATTTTTGTGATTAGCCATGTTTTTCTGTAGCTACAAATACTTTGATTTTGAAAAAAAGTTTTTGGTAATTTAATAAAACAGACATCTTAAGTTTTACGACAAAATGTGCAAATAAGCTGGCCTGAGAGGTGCGTTCGGGAATATGACTCAGTGCGTCTCTGGTGCTGCTTTTGATGAGTGCAGTGTCATGAGAGTGCGGCCATCTAGCAGTACAAAGAGGGGTTACAGCTTCTCCCGGACGTTTCCAATAAATGTCTAGATTTGTGAGTTATAGAAAGACAGCTGGAAGAGAAGTCCTCCCAGCCCAGCACACAGGGCCAAGTGTTAAAGCGCTGGGAGGTGAACTGAACTTTCATCTTGGTCAGGTACTCCTGAACCCTCTTACAGTCATCAGACAGCAGCAGCCACGCATGTTTGGTCATGGGGTCCAATGTGACCTCATCCACAGCACTGCAGATCCAGTTCCACAATGAATTTGGAATGGATTTTGAAGTTCTCCAGGATCGCTGTTTACTGAGGACCCAAAGCTGTGAAACTACATCCTGGTTATGTTTGAGTAGAGACCATGCGATGAAGTCCAGGACAGGCAGCATGGATTCCAGCTTCTTCTTAAGCTCCAGCTGCCTGAAATTCTGTGCCAACTCTGCCCTCATCATGCCGCACCGCTCTGAGACTGTCTGGAGTTCTTTAGCCCATTCAGTGTTTCTCTGCTTGGTCTCCTTCACTGCCTCTCTCCTGCTGCCCTTCACGTAGACTGAACATTGTATCAACAGCTTTGAGACGGCTGGCCCACTGAAAAATGTGCTGGCAACAGTGTGGGGGTGTACGGTTCCACCGCAGTCATTACTGCTACTGGATGCAGCTGCAGCGCCCTCGTCAGGCTTACAGACACGCTCCACCTCTTGTTTCCACTGAGCGATAAACTTCACGCACTCCTTGAGACCGTGCAAATTCCTCAGGTCTGGTGCTTGAGGTAATAAAAAGAGAACAGAGGTTTAACATTGAATTAGACATATTAATAACATAATCACAGAATGGTATGTGTCCTTTCAGAATGATTTGTGTACAGGGCAGAGGCCTCTGTAAAGGCCTCTGCAGGCTTCTGCAAAGGATGGTGGATAGGCTCCAGCACACTTACAAGTATGAGATATTATTTCCATCAGGCTCAGGACCATCTCTTTAGGATAAGGTCAAGAGAAATCTCTTGGAATGTGGTGTTAACAGGTTCCAACTGGTGTGGGTGTTTTATATTACTTTGCATATATTGACAAATGTATGGTTTGGATGCAATGGACGTGAAGACAAACGCAAATATGTAAAGGAATGTGGGGTGAATACATAACCACTACTGAAAAATGTATGAAAATGTGGGTTCTCTGATTTTTAGACATTCTCCAGAGGGTGCCTCAATAATGCGTGTTAATGTTAACCTACAATAAAGTACGTGCACAGTTATGCTCTTTAACCAATTCTGAAGTCTGCATTTTTATTTAATATTTGAATTGAACTTTAAAACTAGCCGACTGGGCACCTAGGAACCACATACTGTTGCTATGTGCAGAGATGTGGGCTTGCAGCCCATTGTTGGGCAGAGTCCATCGCACTGCTCCAATAGACCTGCTCTGACTGCTACTTTCCCACGTCGGCAGTCGAAGTCGTTTCTCCTTCACAATGCTTTTCACCTGGTTGGCCAGTTTCACCGTCTCAGTAGACAAGCTAAAAGAAACTGTTGGCAGCCTCTCGTTGCTCCTGTAATATGACCGTCGCCAGACCAGAGAGTGGAACTGGATGGCAGTGTGGCACTTGCAGCTGCAGTTTGTTTGCTTCAAGATTTAATACGTGTAAGTGACCTTTGCTTCTCGTCCTGTCTTTACTGGTTTGTTAATAAGGTCATTTGAAATTGTGTTGTACATAAAGGAATATTACAGAATTATTCTCTATTTTAAGCTACACTGTGGGGTTTTGTTTTTTTGATCTTTACATTTATATTAATGCAACCCAATACACTTATCTAATGATCAGCTATGACCTGTAAGAACTGACAATCTGAACATTCAAACTTTAAGAGGAATAAAAACAAAAAAATGATCAGCTGTTCATGTCAAAATCTGTAATATGTAATAGAAATAACTGTAATATGTTCAATATAACTGTAATATGTTCAATTACCACCATGTAACATATAACTGTAAATATGTCAATTGCAAGATGGGACTGTACATTCTGTACATACATATATAAATATCCATATATACATTGTACATATAAACATAATATATATATATATATATATTGTACATGCACTATTAATATATTTTTGTATATATATAGAATATATTTCTCTATGCACCCCTGTTTTTCTTTTTCCTCAGATTGGACAGAGCACTCAACCATTTCACTGTGAGTTATACTGTGTATGACTATGTATGCCACAAATAAACCAAACTTGAAATGATTTTACCTTTTTCTGTCGTTTTCATTTTAAGCTTAGAATAACCAAGGCCTGGACTTTGTAAGGTGGTTTTGAATCCAGGTCAGCTAGGTGAGGACACCAATAGCTTACTGGGTAAGCAGCCACACTCTAACAATGGTGGGCTCGTGTGCAGAACAGTTAGAGCTTGGATCAAGCAAAACAAGAGGAAAAAACGAAACACCTCGGTGAGCGTGGAAAAGGGGAGAACAAAGAACGCCACGGAAAGAAATGGCAACCCCGATGCACTGGGGAAAACTCGAACTAAAAGTTCCCAAACAAAACCAGAAAACGGGGAGAAACTTGAATGGCTAAGGGAAGCCTCAGGAGAGAGACAGACTCGAGAGGGGAAAACTGGAGAAGGGAGGGGACGTGTAAAAACACTGACACCCTCGCAGAACAGAAAAGAGGCATAGCACAAGGGCTCACAGACCTCAATACCCCGAGTTACCGGCTAGGAGCTTGGCTCAAAACTTTAACAAAAACCCAGCACTGAATGACTGGGTCACTGGGCTTATATAAGGTCTAGCCCAGCTGTTGGGTGTTGATCCTGATCAGTGGCGTGGTTGACTCGACGCCTCCCTCTGGTCGAGGGGGCCTCGGCCTGGTGCCAACCCTTACAGGCTTGATGTCTACAGACATGGCAAAAATATTTCAATGTTCAATGCATTTCAGTTTCAATGTTTATTTTTTTCAGTTAAAATGTTAATTTTTTTTACTGCTTATTCTTCCATTAGACAGCCAGAAGCGCAGCACTGGTTAAAGTTTTTGAGCGGCTTCCTGCGCGCACTGGTCCTGGAGCACAGCGACTGCCTCATCCACCTTAGGGTGCAGAGACTCAGGAGACTCCAGCATATGCAGTAGCTCCGAGTTGTCCAGTTCCAGGAACAGACCCGTGATCTTCCCTGCAAGGGTGGGCTGCATGTTCTGGATCAGGGGAAACAGACGCTCACCCAGTATCTGCTTCTGCTCCTGTGGAGGTGCAGCAGCCAGCATGGAGGCACTGAGAGGTTCCTGACCCTGCACATGGACCGCAGCCAGCTGCACGGGCACCTGGAGCTCTGCCCCCAGGTGCTGCTGTGGGTTGAGAAACATAAATGTTTTATAATTGATTTGACTGATAAATGGTAAGTTCGACATTTATATCTAAGGGCTGTGTGCCCAGGTGTTGCTGTGGGCTGTGAACGCCTGAGGTGGTTTTGTACTGTGGTACTGCTCTCACCAGCGACGCCTTGTTGGCAGCTTCCGCGCTGGCCATCCCTGTCCCCGGAGCCTCAGATGCCATGGTCTGATAGGCCATCGTGCGTGGGACCTGGCAGGCGGTGGTTGGTCGGATGGCGCTGAAGGCCTGCGGGCAGGATGCGGCTGGACCGATGGCACTCGGCATATCCTGGACTTGCTGTGGGTGGACGCACTGCATGGCCCAGCAAGGGCTGGGGAGGAGTTGTGCCAGCTGGCTGCTTGCGCAGTAGGCAGGCCAGTTCTGAGCTTGTGGAATGGCTTCCATGTTGTAGCCGGAGGGCGGGGCAGGCTGGTAGGGGTTGAGCACGAGGTTGGGCAAGGCACTCACGCTGGCCGTGCGCTTCATGTACTTGTTGGAGAGGTGGGCCTGCCGCTCCTCCTTGCGCTGCGCCAGAGCCACGTACAGCGGCTTGGTGCCTACAACGCGCCCATTCATCTCCGTCATGGCCGTGGCGGCCTCCTCCGGCGAGGAGAAACACACGAAGCCGAACCCTTTGGAGCGGCCGCCCTCCATCATCACCTTGGCACTTGTGATGGTCCCGAACGGAGAGAACTCCTTACGTAGACGCGCGTCGTCCAGACCGTCGTCTAGGTTCTTGACGTACAGGTTGTCTCCCTGGTAGCGAGTCATACCGTCCTGCTTCATCTGCTCAAACTTTCGTTTCAGCCCTGTCTGCCTCTCGCCTTTCTTCTGGGCATAACCCACATACACCTTCTTCCCATTCAGCTCCTTCCCATTTATCTCATCCACAGCCCTCTGGGCATCCTCGTGCCTCTCGTAGTTCACAAAGCCAAAGCCCTTGGACTTGCCGCTCTCGTCGGTCATGACGCGAGTGCTCAGCGTTTGGCCAAACTTGCTGAAGATCTCCTTCAGCTTGTCGTCGTCCATGTCCTCTCCAAAGTTCTTGACGTACACATTGGTGAACTTTTTGGCCCTGGCCCCCATCTCAGCCTCTCGCTCCTTGCGAGACTTGAAGTGGCCAATGAACACTTTGCGGTCATTGAGCAACATGCCATTAAGTCTCTCAATTGCTCTCTCCGCAGCCTCACGGGTCTCAAAGTGCACAAAGCCGTAGCCCTTAGAGCCATTCTCGTCACACACCACCTTGCTGGAAAGGATGTTCCCAAAGGCAGAGAATGTGTCGTAAAGAGCTTCGCTG
The DNA here is from genome assembly GCF_041902795.1 of Electrophorus electricus. Classification (NCBI taxonomy): domain Eukaryota; kingdom Metazoa; phylum Chordata; class Actinopteri; order Gymnotiformes; family Gymnotidae; genus Electrophorus; species Electrophorus electricus. Next base: position 34,499 of record NW_027658508.1, on the reverse strand, counting down.
TCAATAGACTTGTCAAGGTTCTTGATGAAGATGTTGCCAACTCCACTCTTCCTCAGAGAGGGGTCTCTCTGGGACCACATAATTCGCACAGGTCTGCCTTTGATGATGTTAAAGTTCATAGTGTCCAAAGCACGCTCAGCATCTGCCTGCTGCTGAAAGTTCACGTATGCGTATCCAAGTGAGCGGAGGGTCATCGCGTCCCTGCAAATCCGTACGGAGACTATTGCGCCAGCAGGACTGAATTTCTCGTATAGCATGGCCTCGGTAACGTCTGGATGAAGGTCACCCACGTACAACGAAGTCATCGGCGAACTTGGAGCACTTGGATTCATTTTCGTGAGGATCGTCGGTCAACCTTTCTGGAAATCGTAGTCGAAAGTAGTAAATGAATAAAATAAAATCGTAAATGATTTAACCAAATGATCTAACTGCACGAATTATAAAACAGTTTGAAACAGCAATTCAACAGAGCCAGGCAAGTGTCGACCGACCAAAGCGATCAAAGCAACACTTTAGCTTTAGATTCAAATACATGACAACTTGGTTGTTACGTAAGAGTGCTTTTACGTAAATGTTTATTTTTAAATATTATACAAACGCTATTTATTTATTTATGAATTATTCAATTATTTTAACTTATAACGTTAATAGCGTGAATGAGAGGCTTTAACAACGCCTTATATTTCAAAATATTACCTAGTCACAGCATTTTCCAAAAATCGTCCATATGCTGCTCACACTGAATCATTTACCGCATGGCTCAGAATAAATACTTTTAGTTTGATAAACGCAGCAACATTCATTTTCTTTAGCCTAATGCTCGGCAAAAAACATCGCATTAAAGTTAATTAATGGGATGAAATCAGTTTGCCTTGGAGCAGGCCTATGTTCTTTGAGGTTAAAAATCATCGCCTGGATTGTAAACCTTAGTAGAGTTCCACAACGAGGTGCGATTTGTAAAAGGACGTCTTTTTCTCTCCGAGATAGAAATCTGGAGAAATAAATATATCAATTGATTTCCGCCCATCGGAGGACCTTTAGAACTTTATTATTTATTCATTATTTATTTCTAACTTCTCACTGTGTCCAACTATATCGGGTGTATAAAACGTATGAACAGACATAAATAACGTGGGGGAAACGGGAATAGGGGAGAGAGGAAAAATAAGACGAACAGAGACGAAACAGACAAACGGGAAATGCAGATAGAGTATTTTAAGTATTAGCCACCTGCACCATTACGGGAATGTGTGTGTGTGTGTGTGTGTGTGTGTGTGTGTGTGTGTGTGTGTGTGTGTGTGTTCGTGTGTGACTGCTTGTGTGCGTCTGCCTGTGTGTGTGTGTGAGAGAGAGAGAGAGAGGCTATGTGCGAGTGCACTGTATATGTACACGTACTAGATTGGGATATTTATCATTTATGGATTAGCTCTGTAAACTTTTTATCAAAGGAGTCCAGTCTAGGTTATTGGTTCTTATTGATTCATTCTGAGATTTTTTTCCATTGATATGTAGTCTATCAATAGATTTTTCCATTCGGTGACACTAATATTATTTTTTGTTTTCCAATTCATGAGTATGTTTGTATTTGCAATTAATAATGTTATATATATATTATCCTGTTTTTTTTCTATTGTCACATTGGTTGATGACATGTCTCCTAGGAGACATAAAGATGGTGTTGGATGGATAGGGTTATTTAAATCATGGGACATGTGTGTGATTACTTATTGCCAAAATTGCTTGATAGGTGTGCTCTGCCACACGATGTGAATGTAATCGTCAGCTGTCTTTGGAGTAAAGTATGTACAGATTGCTGAGCTTGTGAAACCAATTTTAAACATCCAATGTGTAGTATAATGTAATCTATGTATTATTTTGTACTGAATGCATTGTAGGTTAGTGTTGCTGTCATGTGGTAATTATTATTACACATTTTAATCCAAACTGTGGCGTCGGGAGCTAGTAATAAATCTTCCTCCCATTGTCTCGATGGGAGAGTAATTATGCGATTTGATTTCATTATTAGTTTGTATATCTTATGTGATAGTTTTTTTGTATTAGGAATGTTTATAATACTGATATGGATGCAGGTGAGTTTAATGTCTCTGAACTGATAGTTGCTCTTACCTGCTTTCTATATCTTATGTTTGGGCTACTTGTGGAAGTGACATGAAAGCAGTGTTATGTTTATGTGAGTCTGGAGTTTGATATCTTGTGAAATTTCCACCAGGCTGTTAGTATCATGGCCACCCACAAATTGTTGATCATGAATGTTCTTTAATTGATTTGACTGATAAATGGTAAGTCTGACTTTTAGATCTTTGCATAATGTTTGCTATATGTCTATCCATATTCTGTCTGATATACTAAGTTTTATCCATTTTATACCATATTATAGTTGATTTGCAATAATCAACTACAGTTCTGTAATGTTGTGAGTTTGATTCTATGTGATTTATTTTTCCAGTAGAATCAAGTTATGATGTTGTCCAAAGATTTTAGACAGGTTGGTGGCGCTGGAATAATTGAAAACAAATAATTTCGTTTAGGTAATATTCTCATTTTAATTATTGCAGTTTGTCCAAAGAGCATAAGGGGCAAATTTGTCCATCAATGAAGTTCGTCGCTTATTGTTTTAATAATTGGATGACTATTTATTTTTGAATAACAGACAACTGGGAAGAGAATTTAATACCCAGATATGTAATATGATTGGTATTCAGGGGGATGGGGTTTTTAATTGCATCATAAAGTTATGCTGCTAATATATAGTATAATACACAAATATCCTACTGGAGATACAATTTGACCAGTTATGTGTGATGTTCTGTGATGATCATATAGAACACCACAGACAACTGTTTGGCACATCACTGTTAAACCTCCTGATTGCAACCCGGGGCATCGTGAACTGTACAACATGACCCTCAGACAATGATCTCTGAGTGAAAGCGATAAACATAATCATCTTCATATCATCACTTTCTCTACAAGTTCAGTGGAAGAGATGTCAGTTAAAGGGAGTTTTAATACCCTTTCCATCTTTAAATTTAATAAAAACACAGATGGAAAAATTCCAGAAAGTGAGAGAGAGAAAGGAAACTAGACTTTAAAATGGTGCTGCCCTCTTGATTTACAACTGTAGATTATTGAAATTATTACAAATGTCCGATGCCAAAAGGGATTGTGTCAGTGTTTCACTACTCAGTATTGCATTTGGTAGACAGTATAAACAATTAGACTATGGTTAAAAAAATCACAGAAATAAAGCAAACACCAATATAATCTTGAACCACCTAGTCCCAGGAAACATTAGATTACTGGAACAAAATCAGACAACTAGCAGAACAACTTTTTAACCAATGATGCAGATGCACTTTTAGTGGATTTATTTATCTGTATTTCAATCCACTAAAGTTTTTCACTTGATCTAACATTACATTTAAGACCGAAATCCTGTTACGTCTCACAGAAGATTCCACTGATCAAGCTGCTACTTACCCATCCTGGTCCTGGAGTACCTTTGCTCTGTACACTTTAGTGATGTCTTTGCTACCAACAAGCCTATTTTAATCCATCAGATAGTAACCAAACGCTCCTTTGCTGCAGAGCACAGAAATCATTCAAATTTGCAGTCAACAGATACATCTGGGCCAGATTTTGGATCAATGGACTAGGCTGGAACTGCACATATACTGTATATGCAAAATTCAAAATACGGGGAGTGGTTGGTCTCTTTTGCAATCAAATCTGAATACTATGGAATTCGTTTCACATTTGTTTAATTTGACAGATTTTAAATGGATAATGGACATCACTAGACAAAAAGGAATAAACAACTATATGAAAAGGAACAAAACCAAAAACAAAGGAAGACTTTAACACACTTGCCCAAACAAGCACTAAATCTGACAAAAATAGATCAACCAATGACATAGCTGTGAAGGAACATATTAGCCATTGTTTTCTTGTCATCAACAGTAATTTTAACTGATTGTTAACATACTGTTCAAGTCTTCAACTGATTTGCTCCCAACATACGAATGGGTACAAATATGGTTCATTACCCACCTGCACAATTTGCTTCTGACATACTGGGCAGCTACAGGGTTCTTCTCCCATGTGGATTCTGACATACTGGGCAGCTACGGGCTTCTTCAGTTGTGTGGATTGTCTTCTGCTCCTCCATGTGGCCTGTTTCACCAAAGCCCTTCCTGCAGTATTTGCAGCACTATGGGAAGCGGACACCCTTGTGTGTGCGTTTAGGTGCTTCTCAAGAGTCTGGGCACGTTTGAAACACCTGCCCCAAACATCACTGACATTATTTCTTGTAGGTGATTAGCCACGTGTTTCTCTAGTCACAAGTACTTTTTGATTTATTTGTTTTTTTAAATAGGTAATTTTATATATAATGGGAACAAATGACATTTTAAGTTTTATGACAAAACGTGCAAACAAGCTGGCCTGAGAGGTGTGTAGCGGGATATGACTCAGTGCGTCTCTGGTGCTGCTTTTGATGAGTACAGTGTCATGAGTGTGTCTGTCCAGCGGTGCAAAGAGGGGATACAGCAAGGCATGGCATGGTGTTTATTCATTCGTTTGCATAGAAAATGACGCCTTTTCACATTGTGGAACTACAAATATGGCGGTCTTTTTTGTGCGGCGTAGTAATGACATATGTTGTGGAATTTTGAACAAACAGCAAGTCAGACGTGATTAAGAGAGTAATTTAATAAGAAAAAGAATAAAATAAATGTTTGGCTCTCCTCAGGTAGGGAGCCCCGAGTATACAAAACCGTGGCTAGTTATACTACTCCTGTGCTGTCTTTAACCAATCATCTTTTCTTAAGCAGCTCTTCTTTCCTTTGTTGCTGTGGCTATAAGCCAATCAGCTCTCAGCTTGGTTTTTTCCACAAACCAACCCAAACTGTCTCCAAACAGTGTGGGTTGTGTGTCAAGTTGACCTTGATGTTAACAGTTCCTGATACATGTTCAACTTAATCAGCAACAGGCGGATACAAATGTGCAAACAGCATTATTAATTTAAGAACAAAAGGATCAGTGTGATTTTATATGAATCACATAATACATAGTTTCGTATCATTTTCCATCACACGTAAAAACAGAGTCTCACCGTATTGTCGGGCAGGAGGATCTGGACTCATTTATTACTTGATATCTTCCCCCATCTAGCGGTCATTAGAGGTTAGTCTTGAATTGATTTCTGTCGTGCAATATTTTAGATATAAATGTTTACATTTTCTATTACAGAACACGGCAAAGTATAGTCAACCAGTTCTAACCTTTTGAGAAAAACTTTAACTTCAAAGTAGGTGAATCTATTTACTTAGATTGAACCAATCGGATCACAGTTTATTTACATAGCATCAATGCTTTGAGTGCTTTAGATATAAGGACATCATGGCGATCTTTCTGCTCACACCTCAGTCAGTCTATAATTCTGTACTATGTGTTTCTATAGCTTCCAACTTTCACGAGTTTCTTGAATCTGTGGAGAAAAGTGCAGACTCAGGTACTTTCTTATTTGTGAACTTTTATACATTTTATGTAATTTATTTATCATCTATAATGTTTTATTACTTTTCATTTATAGATATAAGGACACAAAAACAGTTCATATACTCAATGAATTGTTACAAGATAATCTTTTCTAGAGAATGTTTACCATTTGTTAAAAGACTGATTTATTTCTAAAAGTTTATGCAGTGTGTTAATTTGTCACATGGAGGCAGAAGGGGTGAATCTGATATACCCCTCTTCCATCATCAACTATTCATGGAGTCCTTCAGTGGAGCTTGTACAACCAAAGAAACGCATACAGCGGTCACCGGCGGTTCTAAGTTACATCTAAAGAGGTCTAGGCCTATACACACTGTTCCACCTGAGGTAATAAAATGTTTTGGGGTAAAGGTATTTTCATGAGGCGATCTGTGATCTAATTATAATAGGCTTTGAAGCTCTCTGCAACAGGTGCAGAGTGGTGCAAGACTGTGTTTGAAAGCATAAAGAGGAATAATGTTTCTGGGGTATCTTAAGGCCTTTGTGGGTCTGTAAGTGCAGAGCAGAGGCTCTGATGCAGGTGGTTTCAAGGCCTCTGTGGAAGTCTACGGCAGATGACTCTGGACTGTTCCCGTGAGAAATAGCTTCCTAAGTATTGGTAAAGATCCCGGCTTTTAAAAGACGTGAAAGCCTCTTCGAGAGTTCTGTGGCTAAGCAAGGTTCATTATCTTACCATAAGAGCAGGGTGATACTGACCTGCAACATCATCTTGCAGGTGTTTGATGGTATGAGTTGAGATTATCTTTGTTAAAAACAAAAACAACAACAACAAAAAAAAAAAACCCAGGAAAATCTTCCAATAGGATATACTGGGGTCAAGCTTCAATTTGTACAATGATAGATCTCAATTTGCATATATTGAATAATGTATGGTTGAACACAGTGGTTGAGATTTCAAACACCAGTATGTAGAGAAGGTGTGGCAATCACATAATCAGTTGTGAAAACTGGATAAAAATGTGTGTTCCTTGTGTGATTATTAGACATATTCTGGACTATGCCTCGTTTGTATGTAACGCTGAGCTCAAAATAAATAATGGACCTACTACTCTCTTCAATTAATTCTGCATCTTTATTTTCTGTTTAAAGAGGACTTAATAAAATTACTGGAATGTGGGCAATATCTAGTAACACAGTGCCGAGTCTGCTAAACGTAGATCCCAGCCTTTTATATGGCCTCTTCCCTTTAATTCTACTGACTATAATTAATGTAAACCTTGTCGATTCTGGTGTTTGCTGTATAGAGGTAGCGAAAACTTTGCTAAAACAATGAAAAATATGCATCCTGTGAAAAGTTTATTGAACAATATAACATTGTTCCTTACCCAGAGCCATAACACGTCATTGATGGAAATCACACTGATGTGAGGGCGGTATGAGCCAACTCAACTGTATTTCCTGATTGTTTTATTCTGCAGGAGGATGTGGTCCAAATATTTAAAAAATCACAGGTTTGTTTAAGAGGACATAGTCGAACAGTTTGGGCTTACTGTTATTTTAATACTAGTGGTAACTATTAGTAAATACAACAATCTGACCATCCTCATACTGCATTGAGGGGTGATGGGGTGATGGTACCAGATGATGTTTAGGTATGTGGTTATGTTAATTTATTTTTGTTCCTTTATATTCACATATTTTGCAAGTGCGTATGTTATTGAGTTTAAAACCATCCATATATTATGCAATTATAGAAAATACAGAAACTGCATGAGACTTCTCTTGACTTGCTAGAAGTTCAGACTGTAGCAAGCTTAGCATTAGTAAATGGAATAGGTGTCATTTTAAGGATTCATTTAAAGTATTCATGAGGTATTTCTCCTAACATCGATGTATCGACAGTACCAATAAAATAAATAGCATAACAAGAATTACAGGTGTATAATAGTGTAATTACCCACAATGGTTGAAGTGTTTGAAAAGAGTTGTATAAAAGAATAGTTGGTTGGTTCGTGGCATAAAGTCATGAAACGGTGAAATGAGGTCATAAAAAGAGTGTTTACAGGGGAAAGTGCTTTAACATTGAATTAGACAAACTAATAACATAAAACAAGGGAGTTTAGAGATTCTGTGTCCTTTCGTAATGATTTGTGCATATGGCAGGCTGCTGCAAAGGATCCTGGGTAAGCTTCAGCAGACCTCAGTGTAAGATATATTAATAATATTAATCATAATAATACTATTCAGAGGTTACTTGACTAGTAATCAGAATGTTGCTAGTTCAAGCCCTACCACTGCCAAGTTACCACTGCTGGGTCCCTGAACAGCAATGAATCCTCAATTGTATTATTAATACAATCCAATACACATGCCTAATGCTCAGCTGTCAACTGCAAAAACTGACATTCTGAGCATTCGAACAGTAAGAGGAACAAAAAGAAAGGAGTCACCGACTGTACACGTGTCAATCATTTAGCCTTTTTACATGTTGTTTTAGTTTACTGTAATCAAGGCCTGAAACTGGAGTCTATGGACCAGGCAAAAATATTTCAATATTTAATGCGTTTTTATTTTTTCAGCCAGCATAAGCGGAAGCTCCAAGTTGTCGATCTCCAGGAGCAAACCCGTCCCTGCAAGGTTGGGGTGCATGTTCTGGATCACGGGAAACAGACCATCGATCACCCAACATCTGCTTCTGCTCCTGCGGAGGTTCCAGATCCAGCACGGAGGCAGTGAGAGGTTCCTGGCCCAGAGATTGGTCTGCAGCGGGCCTGATGGTACTCGGCATGTATTGGAAATGCTGTGGCTGAATGCTGTGCGTAGCCCAGCGGGTGCTGGGGTGGAGCTGTGCCAGTTGCCTGCTCGGGTAGCAGGTAGCCCAGTTCTGAGCCTGTGGAATGGCCATCATGAAGTAGCCGGAGGGCGGGGCGGGCTGGTAGGGGTTGAGCACTGGGTTGCGCACGGCACTCACGCTGGCCATGCGCTGCATGTACTGGTGGGTGAGGTGGGCCTGCCGCTCCTCCTTGCGCTGCGCCAGGGCCACGTACAGCGGCTTGGTGCCTACGATGCACCCGTTCATCTCCTTCATTGCCTCGGTGGCCTCCTCCGGCGAGGAGAAACACACAAAGCCGAACCCTTTGGAGCGGCCGCCCTCCGTCATCACCTGGGCACTCGTGATTGTCCCGAATAGAGAGAACTCTTTACGCAGACGCTCGTCGTCCAGACTGTCGTCTAGGTTTTTAACGTACAGGTTCACTCCCTGGTAGCGAGTCGTGCCGTCCTGCTTCATCTGCTCAAACTTGCGTTTGAGCTCTGTCTGCCTCTCGCCTTTCTTCTGGGCACGAGCCACATACAGCTGCTTCCCATTCAACTTCTTCCCGTTCATCTCATCCACAGCCCTTTTGGCATCCTCGTGCCTCTCGAAGCTCACAAAGCCAAAGCCCTTGGACTTGCCGCTCTCGTCTGTCATGACGCGACGGCTCAGCGTTGGGCCGAACTTGCTGAAGATCTCATTTAGCTTGTTGTCGTCCATGTCCTCCCAAGTATGAGATATTATTTCCATCAGGCTCAGGACCATCTCTTTAGGATAAGGTCAAGAGAAATCTCTTGGAATGTGGTGTTAACAGGTTCCAACTGGTGTGGGTGTTTTATATTACTTTGCATATATTGACAAATGTATGGTTTGGATGCAATGGACGTGAAGACAAACGCAAATATGTAAAGGAATGTGGGGTGAATACATAACCACTACTGAAAAATGTATGAAAATGTGGGTTCTCTGATTTTTAGACATTCTCCAGAGGGTGCCTCAATAATGCGTGTTAATGTTAACCTACAATAAAGTACGTGCACAGTTATGCTATTTAACCAATTCTGAAGTCTGCATTTTTATTTAATATTTGAATTGAACTTTAAAACTAGCCGACTGGGCACCTAGGAACCACATACTGTTGCTATGTGCAGAGATGTGGGCTTGCAGCCCATTGTTGGGCAGAGTCCATCGCACTGCTCCAATAGACCTGCTCTGACTGCTACTTTCCCACGTCGGCAGTCGAAGTCGTTTCTCCTTCACAATGCTTTTCACCTGGTTGGCCAGTTTCACCGTCTCAGTAGACAAGCTAAAAGAAACTGTTGGCAGCCTCTCGTTGCTCCTGTAATATGACCGTCGCCAGACCAGAGAGTGGAACTGGATGGCAGTGTGGCACTTGCAGCTGCAGTTTGTTTGCTTCAAGATTTAATACGTGTAAGTGACCTTTGCTTCTCGTCCTGTCTTTACTGGTTTGTTAATAAGGTCATTTGAAATTGTGTTGTACATAAAGGAATATTACAGAATTATTCTCTATTTTAAGCTACACTGTGGGGTTTTGTTTTTTTGATCTTTACATTTATATTAATGCAACCCAATACACTTATCTAATGATCAGCTATGACCTGTAAGAACTGACAATCTGAACATTCAAACTTTAAGAGGAATAAAAACAAAAAAATGATCAGCTGTTCATGTCAAAATCTGTAATATGTAATAGAAATAACTGTAATATGTTCAATATAACTGTAATATGTAACATATAACTGTAAATATGTCAATTGCAAGATGGGACTGTACATTCTGTACATACATATATAAATATCCATATATACATTGTACATATAAACATTATATATATATATATATATATATATATATTGTACATGCACTATTAATATATTTTTGTATATATATAGAATATATTTCTCTATGCACCCCTGTTTTTCTTTTTCCTCAGATTGGACAGAGCACTCAACCATTTCACTGTGAGTTATACTGTGTATGACTATGTATGCGACAAATAAACCAAACTTGAAATGATTTTACCTTTTTCTGTCGTTTTCATTTTAAGCTTAGAATAACCAAGGCCTGGACTTTGTAAGGTGGTTTTGAATCCAGGTCAGCTAGGTGAGGACACCAATAGCTTACTGGGTAAGCAGCCACACTCTAACAATGGTGGGCTCGTGTGCAGAACAGTTAGAGCTTGGATCAAGCAAAACAAGAGGAAAAAACGAAACACCTCGGTGAGCGTGGAAAAGGGGAGAACAAAGAACGCCACGGAAAGAAATGGCAACCCCGATGCACTGGGGAAAACTCGAACTAAAAGCTCCCAAACAAAACCAGAAAACGGGGAGAAACTTGAATGGCTAAGGGAAGCCTCAGGAGAGAGACAGACTCGAGAGGGGAAAACTGGAGAAGGGAGGGGACGTGTAAAAACACTGACACCCTCGCAGAACAGAAAAGAGGCATAGCACAAGGGCTCACAGACCTCAATACCCAGAGTTACCGGCTAGGAGCTTGGCTCAAAACTTTATCAAAAACCCAGCACTGAATGATTGGGTCACTGGGCTTATATAAGGTCTAGCCCAGCTGTTGGGTGTTGATCCTGATCAGTGGCGTGGTTGACTCGACGCCTCCCTCTGGTCGAGGGGGCCTCGGCCTGGTGCCAACCCTTACAGGCTTGATGTCTACAGACATGGCAAAAATATTTCAATGTTCAATGCATTTCAGTTTCAATGTTTATTTTTTTCAGTTAAAATGTTAATTTTTTTTACTGCTTATTCTTCCATTAGACAGCCAGAAGCGCAGCACTGGTTAAAGTTTTTGAGCGGCTTCCTGCGCGCACTGGTCCTGGAGCACAGCGACTGCCTCATCCACCTTAGGGTGCAGAGACTCAGGAGACTCCAGCATATGCAGTAGCTCCGAGTTGTCCAGTTCCAGGAACAGACCCGTGATCTTCCCTGCAAGGGTGGGCTGCATGTTCTGGATCAGGGGAAACAGACGCTCACCCAGTATCTGCTTCTGCTCCTGTGGAGGTGCAGCAGCCAGCATGGAGGCACTGAGAGGTTCCTGACCCTGCACATGGACCGCAGCCAGCTGCACGGGCACCTGGAGCTCTGCCCCCAGGTGCTGCTGTGGGTTGAGAAACATAAATGTTTTATAATTGATTTGACTGATAAATGGTAAGTTCGACATTTATATCTAAGGGCTGTGTGCCCAGGTGTTGCTGTGGGCTGTGAACGCCTGAGGTGGTTTTGTACTGTGGTACTGCTCTCACCAGCGACGCCTTGTTGGCAGCTTCCGCGCTGGCCATCCCTGTCCCCGGAGCCTCAGATGCCATGGTCTGATAGGCCATCGTGCGTGGGACCTGGCAGGCGGTGGTTGGTCGGATGGCGCTGAAGGCCTGCGGGCAGGATGCGGCTGGACCGATGGCACTCGGCATATCCTGGACTTGCTGTGGGTGGACGCACTGCATGGCCCAGCAAGGGCTGGGGAGGAGTTGTGCCAGCTGGCTGCTTGCGCAGTAGGCAGGCCAGTTCTGAGCTTGTGGAATGGCTTCCATGTTGTAGCCGGAGGGCGGGGCAGGCTGGTAGGGGTTGAGCACGAGGTTGGGCAAGGCACTCACGCTGGCCGTGCGCTTCATGTACTTGTTGGAGAGGTGGGCCTGCCGCTCCTCCTTGCGCTGCGCCAGAGCCACGTACAGCGGCTTGGTGCCTACAACGCGCCCATTCATCTCCGTCATGGCCGTGGCGGCCTCCTCCGGCGAGGAGAAACACACGAAGCCGAACCCTTTGGAGCGGCCGCCCTCCATCATCACCTTGGCACTTGTGATGGTCCCGAACGGAGAGAACTCCTTACGTAGACGCGCGTCGTCCAGACCGTCGTCTAGGTTCTTGACGTACAGGTTGTCTCCCTGGTAGCGAGTCATACCGTCCTGCTTCATCTGCTCAAACTTTCGTTTCAGCCCTGTCTGCCTCTCGCCTTTCTTCTGGGCATAACCCACATACACCTTCTTCCCATTCAGCTCCTTCCCATTTATCTCATCCACAGCCCTCTGGGCATCCTCGTGCCTCTCGAAGTTCACAAAGCCAAAGCCCTTGGACTTGCCGCTCTCGTCGGTCATGACGCGAGTGCTCAGCGTTTGGCCAAACTTGCTGAAGATCTCCTTCAGCTTGTCGTCGTCCATGTCCTCTCCAAAGTTCTTGACGTACACATTGGTGAACTTTTTGGCCCTGGCCCCCATCTCAGCCTCTCGCTCCTTGTGAGACTTGAAGTGGCCAATGAACACTTTGCGGTCATTGAGCAACATGCCATTAAGTCTCTCAATTGCTCTCTCCGCAGCCTCACGGGTCTCAAAGTGCACAAAGCCGTAGCCCTTAGAGCCATTCTCGTCACACACCACCTTGCTGGAAAGGATGTTCCCAAAGGCAGAGAATGTGTCGTAAAGAGCTTCGCTGTCAATAGACTTGTCAAGGTTCTTGATGAAGATGTTGCCAACTCCACTCTTCCTCAGAGAGGGGTCTCTCTGGGACCACATAATTCGCACAGGTCTGCCTTTGATGATGTTAAAGTTCATAGTGTCCAAAGCACGCTCAGCATCTGCCTGCTGCTGAAAGTTCACGTATGCGTATCCAAGTGAGCGGAGGGTCATCGCGTCCCTGCAAATCCGTACGGAGACTATTGCGCCAGCAGGACTGAATTTCTCGTATAGCATGGCCTCGGTAACGTCTGGATGGAGGTCACCCACGTACAACGAAGTCATCGGCGAACTTGGAGTACTTGGATTCATTTTCGTGAGGATCGTCGGTCAACCTTTCTGGAAATCGTAGTCGAAAGTAGTAAATGAATAAAATAAAATCGTAAATGATTTAACCAAATGATCTAACTGCACGAATTATAAAACAGTTTGAAACAGCAATTCAACAGAGCCAGGCAAGTGTCGACCGACCAAAGCGATCAAAGCAACACTTTAGCTTTAGATTCAAATACATGACAACTTGGTTGTTACGTAAGAGTGCTTTTACGTAAATGTTTATTTTTAAATATTATACAAACGCCATTTATTTATTTATGAATTATTCAATTATTTTAACTTATAACGTTAATAGCGTGAATGAGGGGCTTTAACAACGCCTTATATTTCAAAATATTACCTAGTCACAGCATTTTCCAAAAATCGTCCATATGCTGCTCACACTGAATCATTTACCGCATGGCTCAGAATAAATACTTTTAGTTTGATAAACGCAGCAACATTCATTTTCTTTAGCCTAATGCTCGGCAAAAAACATCGCATTAAAGTTAATTAATGGGATGAAATCAGTTTGCCTTGGAGCAGGCCTATGTTCTTTGAGGTTAAAAATCATCGCCTGGATTGTAAACCTTAGTAGAGTTCCACAACGAGGTGCGATTTGTAAAAGGACGTCTTTTTCTCTCCGAGTTAGAAATCTGGAGAAATAAATATATCAATTGATTTCCGCCCATCGGAGGACCTTTAGAACTTTATTATTTATTCATTATTTATTTCTAACTTCTCACTGTGTCCAACTATATCGGGTGTATAAAACGTATGAACAGACATAAATAACGTGGGGGAAACGGGAATAGGGGAGAGAGGAAAAATAAGACGAACAGAGACGAAACAGACAAACGGGAAATGCAGATAGAGTATTTTAAGTATTAGCCACCTGCACCATTACGGGAATGTGTTTGTGTGTGTGTGTGTGTGTGTGTGTGTGTGTGTGTGTGTGTGTGTGTGTGTGTGTGTGTGTGTGTTCGTGTGTGACTGCTTGTGTGCGTCTGCCTGTGTGTGTGTGTGTGAGAGAGAGAGAGAGGCTATGTGCGAGTGCACTGTATATGTACACGTACTAGATTGGGATATTTATCATTTATGGATTAGCTCTGTAAACTTTTTATCAAAGGAGTCCAGTCTAGGTTATTGGTTCTTATTGATTCATTCTGAGATTTTTTTCCATTGATATGTAGTCTATCAATAGATTTTTCCATTCGGTGACACTAATATTATTTTTTGTTTTCCAATTCATGAGTATGTTTGTATTTGCAATTAATAATGTTATATATATATATTATCCTGTTTTTTTTTCTATTGACACATTGGTTGATGACATGTCTCCTAGGAGACATAAAGATGGTGTTGGATGGATAGGGTTATTTAAATCATGGGACATGTGTGTGATGACCTATTTCCAAAATTACTTGATAGGTGTGCTCTGCCACACGATGTGAATGTAATCGTCAGCTGTGTTTGGAGTAAAGTATGTACAGATTGCTGAGCTTGTGAAACCAATTTTAAACATCCAATGTGTAGTATAATGTAATCTATGTATTATTTTGTACTGAATGCATTGTAGGTTAGTGTTGCTGTCATGTGGTAATTATTATTATACATTTTAATCCAGACTGTGGCGTCGGGGGTTAGTAATAAATCTTCCTCCCATTGTCTCGATTGGAGAGTAATTATGCGATTTGATTTCATTATTATTTTGTATATCTTATGTGATAGTTTTTTTGTATTAGGAATGTTTATAATACTGATATGGATGCACGTGAGTTTAATGTCTCTGAACTGATAGTTGCTCTTACCTGCTTTCTATATCTTATGTTTGGGCTACTTGTGGAAGTGACATGAAAGCAGTGTTATGTTTATGTTAGTGTGGAGTTTGATATCTTGTGGAATTTCCACCAAGCTGTTAGTATCATGGCCACCCACAAATTGTTGATCATGAATGTTCTTTAATTGATTTGACTGATAAATGGTAAGTCTGACTTTTAGATCTTTGCATAATGTTTGCTCTATGTCTATCCATATTCTGTCTGATATACTAGGTTTTATCCATTTTATTCCATATTGTAGTTGATTTGCAATAATCAACTACAGTTCTGTAATGTTGTGAGTTAGATTCTATGTGATTTATTTTTCCAGTAGAATCAAGTTATGATGTTGTCCAAAGATTTTAGACAGGTTGGTGGCACTGGAATAATTGAAAACAAACAATTTCGTTTAGGTAATATTCTCATTTTAATTATTGCAGTTTGTCCGAAGAGCATAAGGGGCAAATTTGTCCATCAATGAAGTTTGTCGCTTATTGTTTTAATAATTGGATGACTATTTATTTTGAATAACAGACAACTGGGAAGAGAATTTAGTACCCAGATATGTAATATGATTGGTATTCAGGGGGATGGGGAATGTTTTTAATTGCATCATAAAGATATGCTGCTAATATATAGTATAATACACAAATATACTACTCGAGATACAATTTGACCAGTTATGTGTGATGTTCTGTGATGATCATATAGAACACCACAGACAACTGTGGCACATCACTGTCAAACCTCCTGATTGCAACCCGGGGCATCGTGAACTGTACAACATGACCCTCAGACAATGATCTCTGAGTGAAAGCGATAAACATAATCATCTTCATATCATCACTTTCTCTACAAGTTCAGTGGAAGAGATGTCAGTGAAAGGGAGTTTTAATACCCTTTCCATTTTTAACTTTAATAAAAACACAGACGGAAAAATTCCAGAAAGTGATACAGAGAAAGGAAACTAGACTTTAAAATGGTGCTGCCCTCTTGATTTACAAGTGTAGATTATTGAAATTATTACAAATGTCTGACGCCAAAAGGGATTGTGTCAGTGTTTCACTACTCAATATTTGGTAGACAGTATAAACAAGCAGACTATGGTTAAAAAGATCACAGAAATAAAGCAAACACCAATATAATCTTGAACCACCTAGTCCACAGGAAACATTAGATTACTGGAACAAAATCAGACAACTAGCAGAACAACTTTTTACCAATGATGCAGGTGCACTTTTGGTGGATTTATTTATCTGTATTTCAATCCACTAAAGTTTTTCACTTGATCTAACATTACATTTAAGACCGACGCCCTGTTACGTCTCACAGAAGAGTCCATTGATCAAGCTGCTACTTACCCATCCTGGTCCTGGAGTACCTTTGCTCTGTACACTTTAGTGATGTCTTTGCTACCAACAAACCTATTTTAATCCATCAGATAGTAACCAAACGCTTCAAGGACACTTGCATAACCATTTTTATTTTTTCATAATACTTGTCCAGGTTTCCACTATTATGTTCAAACCATACATTATTCAATATATGCTAATTGATATTTAATAGTTACACCAACAAGTTCTTGGTACTATTATGTTCAACCTGAACTACTTCTATTTTTTTAAAAGACGATCCTATTCTATATCACCGGATGCCCATATTGTTTCTTTTGGTGATCTCCATATTGTTTCTTCCAGTGCTTGGCCGGGATGTCCCATCCTTGAACCAAGGCTCTCCCTTCAACGGAATCCCCTAGAGGCTTTTTCAAAGAGGCCTCCTGAAGATTTATGCTGAAGCCTACACTGGTCTTTCCTGCATGAAACCAGTTTATTCGGGACCATCCATACTTTTCTGCTTACAATATCATTTTATTACCTCAGCATTTTCATTACTAATTTAAAAATCAATCACTTTATACTTCTAAAGCTTTCACAGACACATTTAGACTTTTCAGCACTCTCAATGTCCAATGCTAAATGCTACAAACCACTCATACCCAAACAGAAGAAATAGCCCAAATATAGCCACACATATTCCTCCAACCTCTACATACTTCTAAGCTATATATAACGTTTAAAGCCATTAAAAGCAAAGTTATGAACATTTAAAATACACCTTGATAACACAGTTTATAGCTCTTCAAGAATGTCTAGTTGTCATGGCAACTATTCCTTTCGACTCTGTTTTGTTTTGGGTTTTTTTTGGCATACCTTTCTTTTTCAGTCATGAATTCCCTTTTTTGTTAAAATCTCCTCACCTTTTCTACAGCGCTTTCTCTCTCTCTAATTTCACAGGTAATTGTCTCTTTCCTCCAAGGGTCTGCATCTCACCTGGACCTTTTCCTCTTTGCTACTGCAGCTCCTGTCGTAGCTGAACATCAATAGTTTAATAGTTATTAGGAAATATTACTTAAAACAAAACAACAAGAAAACAGCAAAGAAGGTATATGCAAGTATATGTTCACTGTATTGTGCAACTGTCATGTCAGCAGGTGGACAATTTTAGCTAAAGTTAGCATTTCAAACATATATTTTGATATTCTAAAATAATGTTTATTAACTCAATATTTCATCACAATGGGGTGGACATTTTTAGCTTTAACTCATCTGAGTATGGGGACAAAGTGAGAAATTCAAATGAACTGACATACTATAGGAGCATGCAGTTTATGCCTTTAGGCGAATGAAGATAGACCTTTTTTAAAGTTGTGAGGTCACTGATGTCAAAGGTCGCATTTTTACCAAGATGGTTATCCAAAGATGAGAGAGTGGACAGCAATTCTTGGACATGTTTAAATAACTTGATTTTTAATTTTATTTATTTATTTATTTTTAATCAAAATTGCAAAATGAATAATCAAAATACCTAAAATATTAATGAACGTATTTACAACCTTACGGTAATATTTAAAAGTTTAAAAGGTTAAAACATGTTTAAAAGGTTAAAACATCCAAAATACCCATTTCCTCATCAAAGACAATGTAATAAGGTTAACATTCCTATATATTCGTAAAATGTGTTCATTCAGAGTAAAACTTTAATCAGTTAATTAAAAACATTAATTGTTTCACAATCTTTGTATCAGCACATTTAAACGAGTATGTTGTACTGACCCTTAGGTAACAGAACGAAGTGTGAAGTCCACTTATAAAATAAATTACGCATTCGTCATTAGATCAGAGTAGGTGAGGGACAGAGAGCCATGTGTGAAAACGAACAATCATCTCACAAAACACTACTTATGACTAACAAGTAAACACTTGCAAAATAAAAGTAGCCGTTTATGTTAAATATAAGATTTCACAAAACTATTAATTAAAAAAATATTAATTAAAAAATATTAATTACAAAAATATGAATTAAAAAACGTAAATCGATATTTTTGCGATTGATCTCCCTCCCAAGTTACACCGTTTACTTGTCTTAGAACTGAAACACGAGTATCACTGTTACGTTTTAATGAAACCGTTATTTTGAAAATTACAAAACTGCATGTCAATGTTAACCGTGTGGGGTCATACGTGAGTGTATGTTACAGCTGAATTATTAGGTTACCTAACTAAGCTACAGATATTTTTATATTTATTGGCTGCTTGTACAGATTTGTTAGCTCGCTGATAATATACTTTTGTATATAAAATTGTTCTGCGCAAACCACAGCACCATTGCTAAGTTAGCACTTAGCCTTAGCTAACGTTACTTTTAAAGTTAAATTGAGTTTCTTGTCTTGTTCATGGCTTTGTAGCCGAATCTCCCGTTTAGACATGATGTCTGCCCGCAGGCTTAGACTTCTAGTGTTTTCTGTTCAAAAGTGTTTATCTCGACTCGCCGACAAATGCAGAGGTTATTGCTCAGTGTCTCTGTCTAGCACTCCTACTAATGAGACTGATGAGACGAGAGTGAGCACATTTAAGACCAAGCTGTCGTCATTAAGAGTTCTTCAGGCAAAAGTTCAACTGAGACGCAACAGGAACATGAGGAATCGTATCTTCCTGAAGAAAGTGGTCTGGCGCAGCTACGGAAAGGTATGTAACTGCATTTGTTGCCATGATAGTTCAGGCTTTAGGATTTTAATTCCCATGTGTCAGTATGCCGGTAGTCGTTGCCAATTTTATTTTGGTGTTTACATCTTGCAGTGTATTTGGAAACATACGGCTGTCAGATGAACGTCAACGACACTGAAATTGCGTGGTCCATTCTTCAGAAGGGTGGATATGTTCGGACCCACGAACTATCAGAGGTAAGTGTCAATGCCTTGACCTTTGACCCTTGATAAACACAGCGCTTCCTTTATTTGAAAGCTTTCATTCTCATCTTTCCTAATTTTTTTTTTTTTTATACAGGCAGATGTGGTGCTTCTTGTCACATGCTCCATAAGGTAGGAAAAGCCTATTTCTGTTTGTATTTTACACAGTGAATCTATACGTTGCCAATCTTGTGCAACTTGACAGCAGTCCTTGACTTCAGTGACATTTTTTGCTTGGATGTAATGCTATTTTCTGTTGGAAAAAATAAAAATCATTGTGACAGGGAAAAGGCAGAGCAGACCATCTGGAACAGACTCAAACATCCAGCAGTTCTGAAAAAGAAGTGTCTAAAGAGCAGCACTCCATTAAAGATAGGAGTCCTGGGTAACTTCTCACTTCACCATAGTTCTTCATTCACGTTCAAATGTATCTCTCAGTCTGAAATGTTCGTATGTGCGCATGTATGTTTGTGTGTGGGTTCACGTGCCCGTATACGCATATGTGTGCTTGCTCTCTTGTAGGTTGCTTGGCAGAGAGACTGAAGACTGAGTTGCTGGAGAAGGAGAGGGTGGTGGATGTTGTAGCAGGGCCAGATGCCTACAGAGATCTTCTCCGACTCCTTGCACTGGCCCATGGGGGTCAGAGGACCAGCAATGTCCTGCTCTCCCTGGAAGAGGCATATGCTGATGTCATGCCCATTCACCATTCAGGACACAGTGCCTTTGTGTGAGTGCCATAATAATATCTGGCTGATTTATAAGGGAGGAGTTCCTACTAAACACTAACTCTTAAATTAACTTTGCACTGTGTGATTTTGTAAAGATGGTAAAGAGTAAAATAACAGTCTCACATGTACAGTTCAATTTTTAAGTTAACATGTATAGACAGTTTTTGGTGTTTTCATATTCAACTCTAATACACTGAATTTAATCTGAACAGCAACTGTTAGATTAAAATACAGAAAAGTCAGCTATAATTTAAAGGCATTTGCTACCATATTGGATGAAACATGGGACTTGCATCTACAATAAAGCCAAAAACAGCAAATGCTCATAGTTCAGTTGTTTATTATTATCATTTTACTGAACACTTGTCAATCTGCATTTTTTGGTTAAATATTTATACATGACTGACCCTCCTACACTTATGAAGGGATATAAAACTTCAAACACCGTGGTGGCTCATCTTCAGCTCCTTCATGCTTTTAGATGTAGCACTTCAAACAATGGTTTGATATCAGGGGGTCGATACTTTTAAAGTCCTTTCACGCTGTTGACAGTACAGACCTTGTGTACTGCAAGCCTTGTTGGTGGCACCTTGTCTTACAGTGGGATTATCCAGTATATTTTGTCCCTCTTTGACTGCTGTAGGTCTATCACGCGGGGCTGTGACAACATGTGCAGCTACTGCATTGTGCCGTTTACCTGGGGGAAGGATAGGAGCAGACCTGTGTCCTCCATACTTGAAGAAGTGCGCATGCTGTCTGACCAGGTTTCTTCCCTTCAGCGACTATGTGTGCAGTCTGGCTTTACTAGTTTCTGTGTGTGAAACTTGGCCAGATGTGAACACTAAGTATATGAAATGATCATGGCCATAGGGGGTGAAGGAAGTGACCCTGCTGGGTCAAAACGTGAACAGCTACAGAGACGTGTCTGGGGACGGGGCCAGCAACTCGGAGCTTGGTTCGCACCTCAGCCGTGGTTTCAGCACCGTGTTCCCGTGATGAGCAAGGAGGCCTACGATTCTCTGACCTGCTACACCACGTCTCCCTCGTAAACCCTGACAAGGATTCGCTTCACCTGGCCACATCCTAAAGACTTTCCTGATGAGGTAGAAACCCCAGAGTCATGGATGTGAGCATGTGGTTTTTGGTTGGGATACCCATGACTAGTGTGGGGAAGGTACTTTTAAAATGTATTTCATTGCAGGTGACAAAATACAGAACACAGAATACATGCTGTTAAATGTAATTTAAATGTAATTAAAGTGAGTTATATTTGAAATAGTCTTGGACAATGTTGACGTATTCCAAAGTTTTTAAAGTATGTTCCTCGTTTGAGTAATGTAATGGAATATGTTACCAATTACATTTAGGGGCATGTACATGTACACTGCCTACAGTGGCAGATTAAACCCTGTGGAGGCCCCTAGGCAGTCATAATCTTGGGGCCTCCCTTGCAAATTATCTCCTAATATGTTTGTTTTTTTTAATTCCTTGTTGCATGGCCCCTAAAAGGTGTGGGGCCTACAGGTCACTGCCTGCTCTGGTAATCTATTGGTAATCCGGCCCTGACTGTTTATGGCTTGTGTGGTGTAGTGGATGTTCAAAGAGTTTAAGTATTTAGTTGAACGGTTTCTTATAGTCTGAATTCATGTGCAGATATTGCTCATAGGCCATTTTAAGCAGCAGATTGGATAATAATTTAGGATTCGCAAATTTGGATGTGAGCAGTAGAAGAGATCATTAATAGATTATCAGATTGAAAAAGCCTTATGCTTATCAGATATGTGAAATAAGGTTTGACTGCCATAGTCAATTTGTGCTGTTTTCGTTTGACCTGTGCTGGGGTGGGTGAGTATGTTTCCTGAAGGTGTTATAGCTAATCCAAGAGCGGAGGAACATCTGTAAGCAGATCCACTTGCCAGCTCAGAGTGGCAGCAGCAGAGTCTTACAGACCATGAGGCGTGGGTGAGAAACGCTCCTAGAACGACAGCACTCACCACAAGCACAGTAGAGATTAGCCTGCTTATCTCAAATCTCTTGATGTCTCATGTGTTAAAACTTAGTTCTCACTTTAAGTCATCATGCTCTGGGATGTTTTCATAGGTATACTAGGGAAGCCTACCTTGAGCTTGTGGAAAACATTCGAAAGATAATACCAGGTGTCCTATCATTACCAAACATTCAGTATGTAATTATAAAATTATTGTAGCTATAATAGGTCTTGTGTGAATAAATATCTATGTATAATTTCTTTTTACAGGGGTCAGTCTGAGCAGTGACTTCATCACAGGCTTCTGTGGGGAAACAGAGGAGGACCACCAGCAGTCGGTCTCTTTGATCAGGGAAGTGGGCTATAATGTAGCCTTCCTGTTTGCCTACAGCATGAGGAAGGTGAGATCCTATTTTGTCATTGTGTTTAACACTATCAAAAAACAGACATTCTCCCTGGTTCATGTGATGGTTCTATCAAGAAATTCACCATTGTCTATTATCATTTGGAGAATTGAAAGGGTCTTGTGGCTGCCAGTTGGGCTTTACCTTCTGACATGAAGATGTGTGTACCACACCCACAGAAAACTCAGGCATACCACCGTCTCGGGGACGATATCCCAGCTGAGGTGAAGAAGCTGTCGCCTGGAGGAGCTTATCTTTACATTCCGAGAAGATGCGGCTAAGGTCAACACCAGTTTCATCGACAGCAAACAGCTTGTCCTAGTGGAGGGAGTGAGTACTGCAGTGGGTTGAAGCCATGCTGTGTTACAACTGTGTTTGGAGCACTTCTGCTGTTAATAATTTGGGATTGCTGCATCTGTGTGTCTTGGTCATCATGTTTTGCATATCGATTTAACTAGATTTCTGCAAGAAAATAAATAGTTGCAGTAAATTCTCCTCCCTTATCTTATTTAGACCTGCTGGATCAACATCATGAGGTCTGTCTGACAACGATGATGAACAATGGCATTGTCTATCAGCTCAGCCCTAGCACCTTTTGGCATTTCATTTTGGTTTTGGCTTTGTTCTTTTCTGGAGGGCAAATAGAGTTTATGTGTTTATGTATTTAGGGCATTGTTTGGTCTATTTTAGTCTATTTGAGTTGTATGGTCACTTTCCCGTTTGTGGTGTTAGTTTGCGATTGCCGCATGGGTTTCTGTGGCCCTTTCATTTGAAACCCTTCCCTGGTTAGGCATAGCATTGTGTCTGTTTTGGATGCTTTGAGCTTTTTGTTATTTTTGAAGTGTTGAGAGCAGTTCACATCTTTGGTACCGGGAAATCCCAATGACTGGTTTCCCTGTGCTTGTGGTCTTTAGTGTATTACCTGCCATCAATAACTGTTTGAAGATTGGGGTCTTAGTTAATTTTGATTCTTGTTAGTGTCCTTCTTTTGAGGACATGCCTGGCGAATGCACAGAAAACTACCACAAGGTGTTTGCCACTTGTGTGTTAATATGCGCTACCAGTCATGCTGAGATTGGATCTACCGATATACACACTGATAACAGAATTTTATGACCATCTACATAACAGTGGGAATAACCACCCTTGGTTTGGATAACACTAGTGAGACGTTGTGGCATGGTATCTGGAGGCAATGTAAGAGCAGGAGAGAATTTCTGTCTGCTACAGTGCTTAGTCAAACCTTTTATATTGTACAAATGTTATCTGCTGTTTTTGCTTGACTGAGTCTGTTTTCTGCAGGAAAGTAAGAAGTCATCTCAAGATCTTTGTGGTCGGAATGATGGGAATGTGAAGGTTATTTTTCCAAGAAAGGATTTGCTTTCTTATCCCACGGATACCAACCCTGTCACTGTTAAAGCTGGAGACTATGTACTGGTGAAGGTGAGCTCTTACTTCAGTTTGCTACTCCTACATGTATATCTGTCTGTGTTGAGACTAAAACAGGAGCATGTTTTTACACACACACACACACACACACACACACACACACACACACAGAGAGATATATATGAGCTGTATGTGTGGAATATTTATTCTGGTAAGCCTGGTCTGTGATATGTAATATACATGGCTGTGAAATATACTGTACAGTTATGGCTACATTTCCATGATTATTGGTGACTACTCTCTCCTTTAGAGATTACCTCAGCCAGCTCTCAGAGTCTGCAAGGCCACGCCCTCAGCCACGCCTCCCTGAGTGATGGACACCCCAGACGCCTATTGATGCACAGGCAGCTGCATATTAGCCTGTAGGTTCCACCTTCTTAGTATCAGGACTGGGTGGGAGTGTGTGTCACAGACCTATAGGTCTTCCCAGCTCCAGCTCTTGGAAGCCAGTATGCTCAGTGAGGAGTGTTCACTGCCTCAGTCACCCTGTCTCCTCATTATCAAGCTCCTTATGAGGTGATTCAGGCATGGTGAGGCAGAAAACCCCTGAAAATATGCAGGGAAGTTTCCTCAGAACTTGAGCTCAGTGTTCCTGAAGTGCAGTTTGAAATGAAATAAGGCTTTTCATTTTTTCATTCATTCATTTATTCAGAATCATGTCTGACTCATGTATGACTCAGTGTTAAAGGAAAGTTTTAACACAGATTTTGTCTGGGTACACACTTTGCAAACTTCAAACTGCATGATTAGCAGACAGTATTGTAGCTATTCAAGTTTATGATCAATAATGTAAGGTAAGTGTGTGTTAACTCTGGGTGGGTCAGGGTGTATTCTCCCCTAAACATACTTCTGACATAATGATTTGTTTAAACACTACAATTCTCTATATCCTAATAATTACTGCCACATTTTAATAACCTGCAATACACTGTAAATACAGCATTTGTAAGCTTTAAATTTACAAACATGAACAATCATACTATATCAAATACATGATACTCATACCTGTGACATAGTGTTTTGAACAGACATTTGCTGCCACACCTGCTATTTTAGCAGGCTAAATAATCTGCCTTCTGAAATGCTAATATGCTTAATTTCATGCAAGTGCTAGTGTTCCTATTTGCTTGCTGATGTGCATGGAAGCGCCATATTATTATTATTATTATTATTATTATTACTATTATTATTATTATTATTATTATTGAGTCACACTGCTATCAAGTTAGCTGGTTGCTCTTAGCTAGTAGTGTGAACAGGACAGGGGACTTGGGGAAGACCCAAAGGGTGAGGTTTGTGTGTGTACATTCACAAGTACTGGTGCACAGCCACTGACATACATAAACACTGCTATCTGGATCTGGAATTTTTAACATTAATGTACAGACTATTCTTTCTCCTTAAAAAATTCATTATGGTAATAATTATGGCAGTGTATGTTCCCCTGCAAACAAATGCTAGGCTGCAGGCTGCACGATGCTGCAATCAACCAGCTGATGGCAAATCCAGACAGTGTTGTTATTGTGGCAAGAGACTTATTGTAAATGCATTGCCATTAATTGAGAGTCATTTTAAAAGATATTTACTCTCCCACTGCGCATACTCCCGTTTTCATAAATTGGCAAATATACATGTTGCTGCTTGTCACACAAACTTTTGTTGTACACAAGTAATAATGAGAAAAGGACTCATCATATGTTTTATAATATAGCTAAAGCTATGCATTTATCGAGAGGATTTAACACATTACAGAACACATCTAATTAATCCTTTCCATGATTGACCCAAGGGCAGATAGCAATTATTTAAGTATTACTATGTTTTAATTTAATAATAAAAATGACCATATGAACCTTTTTGCTTTATATTTGTTTATATTCAGCTGCCTTTATAATGACAATTATTTATGACAATGACAATTTACAATACATTATCAGTGAGTGGTATAATTAAAGTAAAATCATTGTTAAATAAGTCTCATTCTTGTCTCAGATTCAAACACTACAAAATCTTGGTCTTTGCTTGAATGATTTTTTAATGGTCCTGACTACAACACTATCCTTTGATAAGCTTGGAAGTTGTACACTACTGTGAGAGGAAGTTACATTCAGCTAGGAAAGAACCAACAATCAAATAATATACACAGATTAAGATGGTCATTAAAGATCCCAAACTAAGATTAATGCACTAATTAATAAACTACAACTTGTTTGCAGGAGTTCATCAGTGTTTTATCATTGGCATAGGTAAAGGGGTTTTCAGGCACAAGTTAAAAAAGGCACAAGTTGTCAAAGCATAAGAATAATGACCATAATGATCATAAGAAAGCCTTTCTGAGCCAAAGATCTGAATTAACAGGGAATAACAGGAGCACTTGCAAAACTGTGCCTAAGTGTATCCAGAAAGCACTGTTGGGCTTTTGTAGGAAAAAAAGGTTACACAAAGGTTACACGGATAAAACAGTTTAATCTGAACGAAGAATCAAGACCCAGGAGCTGTAAAAGAATAAGTTAATCTCTGCATTGCTCTCTATATAGGGGGAGTTTTACAACATTGGAGTGCACAAGAAACCCGCTTTTGCCCCGACACCATTTTCACTGCCACCTGATGAAAGCAACATGCTGTATATGGGCATCTCTGCCTTCACTGCCAACTCAGCAGGCTTTGTGTAGAAAAATGCAGGAGCACTCACACTCAGAATCACAGATGACATGGTGAGTTTAAACCACTCCTTGCCATCACTGAGGGAAAGGTGTGCATGTGGTTACCTTACAAGACCAGGCTGTTTAGTTAGAAGACTGATAAAGAAGACTGATAACTTTATACTGTTCTCCCAGTGCACATTAATAATCCCTTAATAGTGTAATAAATGAATGGACAAATAAATGATCAACAGTCCCTGAAAATGAAACAAACGTTTATCCTTCCAGATTCCCAGAGCCTCTCCATATCGTCTGAACACCAAGACATTTGAAGCCTTAATTCCGCAGGTATAAGAGATCACTTTCTGTATTCATCACACAAGCATGCAGAAACTGCTGATTTTATATTCTCACATAGGTTTCCTAACACAGTAGACTTTGAATCTTAAAGGAATAATAAGGTTTAAAGAGTAACAAATAATATGATCTCATTAGCAACACAACCATATTTAGATGAAGAATTTCCGAAAAGAACAACATTTCACATGATGATGCTTGGATGAAATGTGTTGAAAACACTGAGTTCTTTTGCTTTTGGTGCTAAAGGCACTTGCAAGTACACCTTACACAGATTGATGGTGGTAGTATAGTTGGCATTCAGTTAAATCAATTAAACTTTGGACAGGGGTAGATTTGTCCTTCATACTGTTATTCAGCACAGGTAATAGCCATTTTGGGACTTTGTATCACTTTTGGGAGGCTGCCGTGTTCTCCTTAAAGTACCCAGGTTGAAGAGTGCTGGGCCCAGGAGTATTATCACCTGCTCCTGCATTTCTGCCGATGAAATAGTGAGACGGATCCACATCCTGCCTGCTTATTGGGGACGTACTGTTCTAGCAGCTCTTCCTCATCTGTCCATGCTCATACCATGGGTTGCTGTACTGTTTCCATGCTTATGTGGTACTCTTTCCGCAGGATGCTATGGAACTTTTGGTGCTCCCTGCTCCTCTCTGGCGTTTGTAGCTTGACCTTCCTGGTGATTTTTTTGCAGTCCACGTCACTTTGCCAGGAGCTTCCTTTTGCTGATTAGCAGAAGCAGGAATACCTCCTGTCCTGCCAGGCTTTTGCAGTCATATTAGGCACATTGACTGCTCCGCTCTTACCTGCTTTCTATATCTTATGTTTGGGCTACTTGTGGAAGTGACATGAAAGCAGTGTTATGTTTATGTTAGTGTGGAGTTTGATATCTTGTGGAATTTCCACCACGCTGTTAGTATCATGGCCACCCACAAATTGTTGATCATGAATGTTCTTTAATTGATTTGACTGATAAATGGTAAGTCTGACTTTTAGATCATATAGAACACCACAGACAACTGTTTGGCACATCACTGTTAAACCTCCTGATTGCAACCCGGGGCATCGTGAACTGTACAACATGACCCTCAGACAATGATCTCTGAGTGAATGTGATAAACATAATCATCTTCATATCATCACTTTCTCTACAAGTTCAGTGGAAGAGACGTCAGTGAAAGGGAGTTTTAATACCCTATCCATTTTTAACTTTAATAAAAACACAGACGGAAAAATTCCAAAAAGTGAGACAGAGAAAGGAAACTAGACTTTAAAATGGTGCTGCCCTCTTGACTTACAACTGTAGATTATTGAAATTATTACAAATGTCTGACTTCCAAAAGGGATTGTGTCAGTGTTTCACTACTCAGTATTGCATTTGTTAGACAGTATAAACAAGCAGACTATGGTTAAAAAAAACACAGAAATAAAGCAAACACCAATATAATCTTGAACCACCTAGTGCCAGGAAACATTAGATTACTGGAACAAAATCAGACAACTAGCAGAACAACTTTTTAACCAATGATGCAGATGCACTTTTAGTGGATTTATTTATCTGTATTTCAATCCACTAAAGTTTTTCATTTGATCTAACATTACATTTAAGACCGACGTCCTGTTACGTCTCACAGAAGATTCCACTGATCAAGCTGCTACTTACCCATCCTGGTCCTGGAGTACCTTTGCTCTGTACACTTTAGTGATGTCTTTGCTACCAACAAGCCTATTTTAATCCATCAGATAGTAACCAAACGCTCCTTTGCTGCAGAGCACAGAAATCATTCAAATTTGCAGTCAACAGATACATCTGGGCCAGATTTTGGATCAGTGGACTAGGCTGGAACTGCACATATACTGTATATGCAAAATTCAAAATACGGGGAGTGGTTGGTCTCTTTTGCAATCAAATCTGAATACTATGGAATTCGTTTCACATTTGTTTAATTTGACAGATTTTAAATGGATAATGGACATCACTAGACAAAAAGGAATAAACAACTATATGAAAAGGAACAAAACCAAAAACAAAGGAAGACTTTAACACACTTGCCCAAACAAGCACTAAATCTGACAAAAATAGATCAACCAATGACATAGCTGTGAAGGAACATATTAGCCATTGTTTTCTTGTCATCAACAGTAATTTTAACTGATTGTTAACATACTGTTCAAGTCTTCAACTGATTTGCTCCACACATACGAATGGGTACAAATATGGTTCATTACCCAGCTGCACAAATTGCTTCTGACATACTGGGCAGCTACAGGGTTCTTCTCCCGTGTGGATTCTGACATACTGGGCAGCTATGGGCTTCTTCAGTTGTGTGGATTGTCTTCTGCTCCTCCATGTGGCCTGTTTCACCAAAGCCCTTCCTGCAGTATTTGCAGCACTCTGGCAAGCGGACACCCTTGTGTGAGCGTTTAGGTGCTTCTCAAGAGTCTGGGCAAGTTTGAAACACCTGCCCCAAACATCACTGACATTATTTCTTGTAGGTGATTAGCCACGTGTTTCTCTAGCCACAAGTACTTTTTGATTTATTTGTTTTTTTAAATAGGTAATTTTATATATAATGGCAACAAATGACATTTTAAGTTTTATGACAAAACGTGCAAACAAGCTGGCCTGAGAGGTGTGTAGCGGGATATGACTCAGTGCGTCTCTGGTGCTGCTTTTGATGAGTACAGTGTCATGAGTGTGTCTGTCCAGCGGTGCAAAGAGGGGATACAGCAAGGCATGGCATGGTGTTTATTCATTCGTTTGCATAGAAAATGACGCCTTTTCACATTGTGGAACTACAAATATGGCGGTCTTTTTTGTGCGGCGTAGTAATGACATATGTTGTGGAATTTTGAACAAACAGCAAGTCAGACGTGATTAAGAGAGTAATTTAATAAGAAAAAGAATAAAATAAATGTTTGGCTCTCCTCAGGTAGGGAGCCCCGAGTATACAAAACCGTGGCTAGTTATACTACTCCTGTGCTGTCTTTAACCAATCATCTTTTCTTAAGCAGCTCTTCTTTCCTTTGTTGCTATGGCTATAAGCCAATCAGCTCTCAGCTTGGTTTTTTCCACAAACCAACCCAAACTGTCTCCAAACAGTGTGGGTTGTGTGTCAAGTTGACCTTGATGTTAACAGTTCCTGATACATGTTCAACTTAATCAGCAACAGGCGGATACAAATGTGCAAACAGCATTATTAATTTAAGAACAAAAGGATCAGTGTGATTTTATATGAATCACATAATACATAGTTTCGTATCATTTTCCATCACACGTAAAAACAGAGTCTCACCGTATTGTCGGGCAGGAGGATCTGGACTCATTTATTACTTAATATCTTCCCCCATCTAGCGGTCATTAGAGGTTAGTCTTGAATTGATTTCTGTCGTGCAATATTTTAGATATAAATGTTTACATTTTCTATTACAGAACACGGCAAAGTATAGTCAACCAGTTCTAACCTTTTGAGAAAAACTTTAACTTCAAAGTAGGTGAATCTATTTACTTAGATTGAACCAATCGGATCACAGTTTATTTACATAACATCAATGCTTTGAGTGCTTTAGATATAAGGACATCATGGCGATCTTTCTGCTCACACCTCAGTCAGTCTATAATTCTGTACTATGTGTTTCTATAGCTTCCAACTTTCACGAGTTTCTTGAATCTGTGGAGAAAAGTGCAGACTCAGGTACTTTCTTATTTGTGAACTTTTATACATTTTATGTAATTTATTTATCATCTATAATGTTTTATTACTTTTCATTTATAGATATAAGGACACAAAAACAGTTCATATACTCAATGAATTGTTACAAGATAATCTTTTCTAGAGAATGTTTACCATTTGTTAAAAGACTGATTTATTTCTAAAAGTTTATGCAGTGTGTTAATTTGTCACATGGAGGCAGAAGGGGTGAATCTGATATACCCCTCTTCCATCATCAACTATTCATCGAGTCCTCCAGTAGAGCTTGTACAACCAAAGAAACGCATACAGCGGTCACCGGCGGTTCTAAGTTACATCTAAAGAGGTCTAGGCCTATACACACTGTTCCACCTGAGGTAATAAAATGTTTTGGGGTAAAGGTATTTTCATGAGGCGATCTGTGATCTAATTATAATAGGCTTTGAAGCTCTCTGCAACAGGTGCAGAGTGGTGCAAGACTGTGTTTGAAAGCATAAAGAGGAATAATGTTTCTGGGGTATCTTAAGGCCTT
Source organism: Electrophorus electricus (assembly GCF_041902795.1). Lineage (NCBI taxonomy): Eukaryota > Metazoa > Chordata > Actinopteri > Gymnotiformes > Gymnotidae > Electrophorus > Electrophorus electricus. The sequence goes on along the minus strand of NW_027658508.1, from coordinate 3,521 downwards.
TTTGGGTCTGTAAGTGCAGAGCAGAGGCTCTGATGCAGGTGGTTTCAAGGCCTCTGTGGAAGTCTACGGCAGATGACTCTGGACTGTTCCCGTGAGAAATAGCTTCCTAAGTATTGGGAAAGATCCCGGCTTTTAAAAGACGTGAAAGCCTCTTCGAGTGTTCTGTGGCTAAGCAAGGTTCATTATCTTACCATAAGAGCAGGGTGATACTGACCTGCAACATCATCTTGCAGGTGTTTGATCGTATGAGTTGAGATCATCTTTGTTAAAAACAAAAAAAACAACAACAAAAAAAAAAAACAGGAAAATCTTCCAATAGGATATACTGGGGTCAAGCTTCAATTTGTACAATGATAGATCTCAATTTGCATATATTGAATAATGTATGGTTGAACACAGTGGTGGAGATTTCAAACACCAGTATGTAGAGAAGGTGTGGCAATCACATAATCAGTTGTGAAAACTGGATAAAAATGTGTGTTCCTTGTGTGATTATTAGACATATTCTGGACTATGCCTCGTTTGTATGTAACGCTGAGCTCAAAATAAATAATGGACCTACTACTCTCTTCAATTAATTCTTGAGTCTGCATCTTTATTTTCTGTTTAAAGAGGACTTAATAAAATTACTGGAATGTGGGCAATATCTAGTAACACAGTGCCGAGTCTGCTAAACGTAGATCCCAGCCTTTTATATGGCCTCTTCCCTTTAATTCTACTGACTATAATTAATGTAAACCTTGTCGATTCTGGTGTTTGCTGTATAGAGGTAGCGAAAACTTTGCTAAAACAATGAAAAATATGCATCCTGTGAAAAGTTTATTGAACAATATAACATTGTTCCTTACCCAGAGCCATAACACGTCATTGATGGAAATCACACTGATGTGAGGGCGGTATGGGCCAACTCAACTGTATTTCCTGATTGTTTTATTCTGCAGGAGGATGTGGTCCAAATATTTAAAAAATCACAGGTTTGTTTAAGAGGACATAGTCGAACAGTTTGGGCTTACTGTTATTTTAATACTAGTGGTAACTATTAGTAAATACAACAATCTGACCATCCTCATACTGCATTGAGGGGTGATGGGGTGATGGTACCAGATGATGTTTAGGTATGTGGTTATGTTAATTTATTTTTGTTCCTTTATATTCACATATTTTGCAAGTGCGTATGTTATTGAGTTTAAAACCATCCATATATTAAGCAATTATAGAAAATACAGAAACTGCATGAGACTTCTCTTGACTTGCTAGAAGTTCAGACTGTAGCAAGCTTAGCATTAGTAAATGGAATAGGTGTCATTTTAAGGATTCATTTAAAGTATTCATGAGGTATTTCTCCTAACATCGATGTATCGACAGTACCAATAAAATAAATAGCATAACAAGAATTACAGGTGTATAATAGTGTAGTTACCCACAATGGTTGAAGTGTTTGAAAAGAGTTGTATAAAAGAATAGTTGGTTGGTTCGTGGCATAAAGTCATGAAACGGTGAAATGAGGTCATAAAAAGAGTGTTTACAGGGGAAAGTGCTTTAACATTGAATTAGACAAACTAATAACATAAAACAAGGGAGTTTAGAGATTCTGTGTCCTTTCGTAATGATTTGTGCATATGGCAGGCTGCTGCAAAGGATCCTGGGTAAGCTTCAGCAGACCTCAGTGTAAGATATATTAATAATATTAATCATAATAATACTATTCAGAGGTTACTTGACTAGTAATCAGAATGTTGCTAGTTCAAGCCCTACCACTGCCAAGTTACCACTGCTGGGTCCCTGAACAGCAATGAATCCTCAATTGTATTATTAATACAATCCAATACACATGCCTAATGCTCAGCTGTCAACTGCAAAAACTGACATTCTGAGCATTCGAACAGTAAGAGGAACAAAAAGAAAGGAGTCACCGACTGTACACGTGTCAATCATTTAGCCTTTTTACATGTTGTTTTAGTTTACTGTAATCAAGGCCTGAAACTGGAGTCTATGGACCAGGCAAAAATATTTCAATTTTTAATGCGTTTTTATTTTTTCAGTTTCAATGTTTCAATGAGACTCAGGAGACTCCAGCATAAGCAGAAGCTCCAAGTTGTCGATCTCCAGGAGCAAACCCGTCCCTGCAAGGTTGGGGTGCATGTTCTGGATCACGGGAAACAGACCATCGATCACCCAACATCTGCTTCTGCTCCTGCGGAGGTTCCAGATCCAGCACGGAGGCAGTGAGAGGTTCCTGGCCCAGAGATTGGTCTGCAGCGGGCCTGATGGTACTCGGCATGTATTGGAAATGCTGTGGCTGAATGCTGTGCGTAGCCCAGCGGGTGCTGGGGTGGAGCTGTGCCAGTTGCCTGCTCGGGTAGCAGGTAGCCCAGTTCTGAGACTGTGGAATGGCCATCATGAAGTAGCCGGAGGGCGGGGCGGGCTGGTAGGGGTTGAGCACTGGGTTGCGCACGGCACTCACGCTGGCCATGCGCTGCATGTACTGGTGGGTGAGGTGGGCCTGCCGCTCCTCCTTGCGCTGCGCCAGGGCCACGTACAGCGGCTTGGTGCCTACGATGCACCCGTTCATCTCCTTCATTGCCTCGGTGGCCTCCTCCGGCGAGGAGAAACACACAAAGCCGAACCCTTTGGAGCGGCCGCCCTCCGTCATCACCTTGGCACTCGTGATTGTCCCGAATAGAGAGAACTCTTTACGCAGATGCTCGTCGTCCAGACTGTCGTCTAGGTTTTTAACGTACAGGTTCACTCCCTGGTAGCGAGTCGTGCCGTCCTGCTTCATCTGCTCAAACTTGCGTTTGAGCTCTGTCTGCCTCTCGCCTTTCTTCTGGGCACGAGCCACATACAGCTGCTTCCCATTCAACTTCTTCCCGTTCATCTCATCCACAGCCCTTTTGGCATCCTCGTGCCTCTCGAAGCTCACAAAGCCAAAGCCCTTGGACTTGCCGCTCTCGTCTGTCATGACGCGACGGCTCAGCGTTGGGCCGAACTTGCTGAAGATCTCATTTAGCTTGTTGTCGTCCATGTCCTCCCAAGTATGAGATATTATTTCCATCAGGCTCAGGACCATCTCTTTAGGATAAGGTCAAGAGAAATCTCTTGGAATGTGGTGTTAACAGGTTCCAACTGGTGTGGGTGTTTTATATTACTTTGCATATATTGACAAATGTATGGTTTGGATGCAATGGACGTGAAGACAAACGCAAATATGTAAAGGAATGTGGGGTGAATACATAACCACTACTGAAAAATGTATGAAAATGTGGGTTCTCTGATTTTTAGACATTCTCCAGAGGGTGCCTCAATAATGCGTGTTAATGTTAACCTACAATAAAGTACGTGCACAGTTATGCTATTTAACCAATTCTGAAGTCTGCATTTTTATTTAATATTTGAATTGAACTTTAAAACTAGCCGACTGGGCACCTAGGAACCACATACTGTTGCTATGTGCAGAGATGTGGGCTTGCAGCCCATTGTTGGGCAGAGTCCATCGCACTGCTCCAATAGACCTGCTCTGA
>NW_027658507.1:42500-46709 GCF_041902795.1 Electrophorus electricus | reverse complement strand
GAGTGGTGTGTAATGCACCCCCGTGGCATCAGGACATGTGTGTGACCCATGTAGCAAGGAAAACGTCTGTGTTTAAAGTCTAAACAGTGATTCTGTCCACATGGCGCAGGCCTGCTGGCATTGTGGAGGGTCCAACCCAGGCATTTGGAGTGGGTCAAAGGGCAGGGGCCAAACTGGTGCTCTGCCCACTATTGCCAAACGATGCCGCGATTACTCAGCCACAAACCGCGGTTGCAATATAACTTGCAATATGTTGAAAACGCACTGAAGCCATGCCTGCATGAATAGGTATGTTTTATTGCATAAAATTAATTTTGGCCATTTATTGGAACATATAAACACTCATTAGGAAAATCTGAAACCCAACGAAAAAAAATCTGTGATGTGTTGGGGGGGGGGGGGAGGGAGAAAAGGAAGAAGAAGAAGAAGAAGAAGAAGAAGAAGAAGAAGAAGAAGAAAACTAAGAAACAAGACTTTGGGAAGTCTCTGGTCTCCGATTGCGGAGACCAAGATTGGCAGCTGTTCACCACTCTACCACACCAGCATGCATGCTGCCATCTTTCCTTTTGTGGCTAACCTCTCCAAAAGCTTTCCAGATTGGCGGACTGACACACGCCGGGCCCAGCAAAGCAGCAATGGGTAGCAGTTAGCAGCAGCGTAGGTTGATGTGGTCAGGAGGCATTATTACCCTTGCGGTGCAATCTGGTGGAATGCCAGGCCATGCAGATAAGAAGGTCACTCTAAGATGGATAGGCAGTTAAAAACCAATGACGGATGCTGTTTTTTTTTTGTAGAACCTGGACAAGTTGCACTCACTGGGCAATAACATGAATAACAGTAAGGCGAGACATCCCCCTCCCCCAACACCCACCCCTGCCATCTCCATGGTAACCTCTGACTGTTGCTCACTGTGTCCCTAAGCAACCGCTTCCGCTGTATCACCATGTGATATCTTTGTTGTGGTTGGACTACAGACCTTGATAGGAAACAGGACTCAGACCACATTAAAGATAAAACCCCTGCTCGTATAGAAGGCAAGCAGACCACGCCTGGACCGAAGGGGGAAACAGGACCCACCCACTACTACAGAACCAAGAAAAAGGGGGTCTTAAGAGCAAGACCAAAATGGCTTATAGACAGAGAGTTAGTCACCCTGTTATTATGTTTGCAGCTAATTGCTTCCAGATTAAACCTCCAGATGCTCTTGTATCTGTACAAGGGGTCGGGGGGTGGGTGGAGGCAGAGGTTGCAGAGGGACAGAGAGGAAAAGAAACCGAGTAATTGAGACAGAAAGCGGGAGAGATAAAGACAGACCCAGAGAGGGAGAGAGAAGGAGAGAATGAGAGAGAGAGAGACAGAAAGAGAGGGCGGAGCTTGGGGGGCGTGTGATCTGTATAAATACAAACAAGTGCAAAAGGCCATACTATGTTTAAAATGTGTTTTTCTTGTTTATGCACAAAAACCTTTTGCAGGGAGATGAGAGTGTAACGCTCTGTCTCGTATGTTCATGCCCTCTGAGGGCTGAACCCTTCTGTGCAAGATCACAATAACTACAGTAAAACCAGCTCTGACAGGCAGGATGTAGCCGTGTGCTGGACATAAACGCTACCTGACAGGCGTTCATGTACCTGCCTGGGGTCACTGAGGGCTTTTAAAGGACGGGGCAGATGGTAAAGGGACGGGGCAGATCGTAAAGGGATGGGGCAGATAATAAAGGATGGAGCAGATTGTAAAGGACAGGGCATATTGTAAGGAATGGGGCAGGTCGTAAAGGACGCGGCAGGTCATAAGGGATGGGGGCAGATTGTAAAGGGCGGGGCAGATGAGCCCCATACTCAGGCCTCCTTGTCTGTAAACAGTAACCGAGAGCGGAACAGCAGACCAAGCCTGGTATTTGTGCACCAGCCAAACAGACACTTTCCATTTCCCTCAAGCTAATGCCCACTTACCCTGGACTAAGAATAGAGCAGAGGGTAGCGATGCTTGCCACAGGCTTCCTTTAGAAGGCAACTCTGGGCTGATCCCAGACCAGCCTCTCCTTCCAAAACACCATCAAAGGAGAACCCGAAAAACGGGTCTTGCCTCAGTGCAAATCTGCAACCCATAAAAGTATTTAGTAGCACTTGGATGTCAGGCTGGACTGGTTCTCAAATCTTCAGTGTTTCCCTCTTCCACCACTTCTTCACGCGTTTCCTCCAACAGAGAAAGACCAACACGGCCATTTTGCCAAGGCCATTTGTGCACGCTGCCAGAAGTCTGCTCTTTTGAAGTCGGACTTCAAGTTGGACCTGGAGGGCTTGAAACAGACAGACAGGCGAAGCTGAACTGTGACATTTTATGGTTGACCCCAGCAGAGCTGAGAGGGAGACAGGGGAGGGAATACACAGACAGGACCCCTCATAGTGAGCGGCCGTGAGACAGGACCCCTCGTAGTGAGCGGCCGTGAGATAGATCACAATGTCCTGTCGTTTTATGCGTGATTGGTTCTTTAACAGACGCAGCTAGACCTCTAAGGTCCAGCGGCACAGAAGCCCGTGAAAAAACACAAAAACAAACAAACAACCAACCAAACCAATAAACAAGTCTAATTTTCAGGATGGGAGGTTTTTGAGGATTTTTTGTTGCACTACCACAGTCTGGGAAGACGGATTAAAGCTCACCGCCGAGAGAGAGGAACACCACAGGGTTACAAGGTTAAATAAACAGATAGCAGGAAAATCACAGGTTAACGCCGCACAAATCATTAGAGTCTCTACAAACCACCACTGACAGGAAACCAAACAGAGGAAGAGAGGAGAGGAGAGGAGATCATAATTTATGGGGTGTTGTCAGGTAAGAGAACAGGTGGTGAATTTTACAGTCATTTAAGCTCCACATTTACTGATTTTGGGACACATTTATCCAACATGATAAATCAATAAATGCATCCAAATCAATCAACCAAATACACAATGAAGGAAGGAAAAGGGAGGAGGGTGAATGACACGGCTACCACCAGAGGACAGGAGGCGGGGCTTGGCAAAGATTGAAGAAGATCTGTCAATCATCCACCTCACCCCTCAGCATGAGTAAAGCAGTCAGTCTACACTCCCACACCCACTCACTTCTACACTCCCACACCCACTCACTTCTACACTCCCACACCCACTCACTTCTACACTCCCACACCCCCTCACTTCTACACTCCCACACCCCCTCACTTCTACACTCCCACACCCACTCACTTCTACACTCCCACACCCACTCACTTCTACACTCCCACACCCACTCACTTCTACACTCCCACACTTCCTCACTTCTACACTCCCACACTTCCTCACTTCTACACTCCCACACCCACTCACTTCTACACTCCCACACCCACTCACTTCTACACTCCCACACTTCCTCACTTCTACACTCCCACACTTCCTCACTTCTACACTCCCACACCCACTCACTTCTACACTCCCACACCCACTCACTTCTACACTCCCACACCCACTCACTTCTACACTCCCACACCCCCTCACTTCTACACTCCCACACCCACTCACTTCTACACTCCCACACCCCCTCACTTCTACACTCCCACACCCCCTCACTTCTACACTCCCACACCCCCTCACTTCTACACTCCCACACCCCCTCACTTCTACACTCCCACACCCCCTCACTTCTACACTCCCACACCCACTCACTTCTACACTCCCACACCCACTCACTTCTACACTCCCACACCCACTCACTTCTACACTCCCACACTTCCTCACTTCTACACTCCCACACTTCCTCACTTCTACACTCCCACACTTCCTCACTTCTACACTCCCACACTTCCTCACTTCTACACTCCCACACCCACTCACTTCTACACTCCCACACCCCCTCACTTCTACACTCCCATACCCACTCACTTCTACACTCCCACACCCACTCACTTCTACACTCCCACACTTCCTCACTTCTACACTCCCACACTTCTACACTCCCACACCCACTCACTTCTACACTCCCACACCCACTCACTTCTACACTCCCACACCCACTCACTTCTACACTCCCACACCCACTCACTTCTACACTCCCACACTTCCTCACTTCTACACTCCCACACTTCCTCACTTCTACACTCCCACACCCACTCACTTCTACACTCCCACACTTCCTCACTTCTACACTCCCACACTTCCTCACTTCTACACTCCCACACCCCCTCACTTCTACACT
>NW_027658507.1:12500-37500 GCF_041902795.1 Electrophorus electricus | reverse complement strand
TGAGTGACAACACTAACCTGAATCAAATGAAGTGAACTGAATGAAGTTTGAACTCACTCAAATGAAATTGAATTCGGTTCGGTTTTCCCCCCAAGATTTCAGTCAGTCCTGTTTAAACTGGATCTGGTTAACTGAACTGAATTGTATAAGCTGAATCAAGTCTCAAACGAGTCACATTAAATGAACTGAACTGCAGAAGCTGAATCAAGTCTCAAATGAATCACATTAACTGGACTGAAGCGAATCTCGCTCTCGCCAGCCTCTCACAAAGAACAGGGTTAAGGTGGTAGGTTTCTTTCTCAATTCCTGGCCTGCATCTCCGTTGCCTGCACAAGCAGAGAGGGACAGACAGACAAAGAAACAGACAGAGGGACAGATAGAGAGAGTCAGGGAGAGAGAAATAGAGAGAGAGAGAGAGAGACATACAGACAGACATACAGAGAGAGAGAGACAGACAGAGACATACAGACAGACATACAGAGAGAGAGAGAGACAGAGAGAGACATACAGAGAAAGAGAGTCATACAGACAGACATACAGAGAGACATACAGACAGACATACAGATAGACATACAGAGAGAGACAGACAGACAGAGAGAGAGAGTCATACAGAGAGAGAGAGAGACAGACAGAGAGAGAGACATACACAGAGAGAGAGAGAGAGAGAGAGAGAGAGACATACACAGAGAGAGAGAGAGAGAGAGAGAGAGAGAGAGAGAGAGAGACTAATGTTTTGTTTTTTTCCAGCTCATTGTCTCTTTTTTCTTGCATTACTGGTCATGTCCTGCTGGAACATATGATCCTGTGGGTAAAAATTAAATCCCACCTCCCTCTGACGGTAACGGAGTTCAGTGTGGGATCAATCACAATTCCCTCTGACGGTATCGGAGTACAGGCCGTGCTTCCTGAGGCGGATACTCCACATCCTGTCACTGGGTGCCTGGTCAGGGCCTCTGAAATGGGAGCACTGGGATGACCACATAACTACACGGTAACACTGAAGAATGCAGAGACGCGGCCCACAGGCCACTGGGGGAATGACGGCGAGTGTCTGGGTATGGCAGCAAACGCTCCGGGACGACGCCTTCGTCAAATACACACACAGACGAATGCATGCACGCACACACACAAACAGATTTGTATAAATGCACACGTACAAGACTCCATCAAGTCACTTGAGTTCATCTCTTTCTCAGTACACATTTAACGTGTGATATTAGTACATTCGTGTAATCATCTACAGGCGAAATGAGAAGACCAAATGTCATTCCCAGGGGCGCAGGTTCTGAAGTGCGTCAGGTGACCTCTCAAAAGTCACTGTTTTCAGGAAAAGACACCAAGTGGTATCGGAAGTTAGAAAATGTACAACATTCCTGTTTGTGGCCCAAGAGGTTCTCAAAGTCATGATGAACCAGAACTAGTTATGACCCAGTTCTCATAACAAGGTTGGATGGCTGTGTAGGGGGGTGTTCAATGTGTCAACTGCAGGTAATACCACTGCATGAGCACTTGAAGTCCTTAAGGACAAAGTCATTATCTGGCGCAACTTTCAAAGTGTTCTGCATTTGTCTGGAGGGACTCCTGTACTGGCAAGTCAAGACTGTGATTAGAAAGACAACTGGCTTTGGCAGGGCTGTGTATGTGATTCCCTTATTCATCAGTGCATATTCAACCAGGAAAACAGAAAAAGAGAAAAAGGCAGAGAGAGAGAGAGCAAGAGAGAGAGAGAGAACAAACGGGGGCAAGGGTGTCTCAGTGGTGAAGGTACTGACTAGTATTCAGAAGGTTGCCAGTTCAAGTTCCTCCACTGCCAGGTTTTGCGCATGCACAGGTGCGTCATGCCCCGAAGGTGATATGAAGACTAAATCTTAGCCATGAGCAAGACCCTTAACCCTCAACTGCTCACACGGTACGCAGTCACAATTCTATGCTGTAAAGATAAAACACCAGGGGCTTGCGGGCAATTCTCTGTTCTGACTGGCTTCAGGTGAACAGCAGGAGGAGGAGAGGAAGATGGAGACCTGAAGGTCCAGTGTTCTGAGTACAAGCCCAGCCCCGACGGCCCAGAGTGCTTCACTGTATGGCAGTTTCCAGCCTCACCTCACCTCATCTTATCTCATCTCTTTTGCCATTTGATAAGAATACGTGCACTCTCTCTCTCGCCTGTGAGTGTGTGTGCGTGTGCACACCCATCCGCGCACACACACACACACACACACCAAAATCTGACAGCTTAATCTCAAGTTGTCCCAAGATGCCTTTCTGGATTTTTTTTTCAGATACTGACTTGTTCTGAGCATTTTGTTTCCACCACACACACACACACACACACACACACACACACTCGTTTACATTACTATCACATTTGACATGTTCTGTTACTGCATGCATGGGGAGGTTCAGAGGGGAGGTGCAGTTGTTTTGATGTTACAGAAGAGAAGACAGTGTGTGTGTGTGTGTGTGTGTGTGTGTGTGTGTGTGTGTGCGCGCACGTGTGCATGTGTCCATGTGGGTGTGTATAGGTGTGTATGTATGTTTGTCAAAGAGACACTATCGTTTAACACACATCCAGGAGAGTGTGTGTGGGTATCTCCATGTGGATGAGTGCAGGCACGTCATTCTTCTGAAAGAGAAACTATTATTTCTGGAAGTCACAACACAAGGGTGAATGTGTGTGTTGGACTCGCAATCATCAAGTCAAAACTTCTGTCAAAACAAGGCAGGCAGCTCGATAAGGCACTGGTGGTGACCTTTTGACCTTTCCAGACCAGCGAGCAGGAGTCAGGAGGGGAATGGGGTGAGAGGCAGAGTTCAGAAGTGGAGGACCGGCCGTGTGCAGCCTGGAGTTTTAACCTGACCGGAACCCGACCAACACTCTTGCATACTTAAAGCGAATATCCATCACAACTCATGTCTGTGCGTGCACCAACCCCTGAGAGCGATTAGTCTCCCTCTCATTCTGTCTCTCTACATCCCTTATCTCTCTCTCTCTCTCCTTTGTGTCTGTTGAGATGGTATCTGTACAATCTTTCAACCTTCATAGCAAAATCAACACAACCATCTGTACAAACACAAGACGTGAACTGACAATGACTCTAGTCGTAGGTCATAGCAGGCACTAAACTTGACCTTTGACCTTTAGTTGAACATCAAACGCAGACATGGACACTGAGGCCCACCATAAATCTTGCTCACACACACATACACACACAGAAACACGTGTACAGGCATAGCTGCCGTCCGCCTGGGTCTGGTGTGTCTAACCACTGGAGTGGTTAGTCAGAATCCATGGTCTAATTTAGCACACGCAGGGCCCACATCAGAGTCCGCAGTATTTAGAGAGGTATTCCTATGGTTCCTACATTTCCCAGAAGTCCTTCCACCCACTTCCTGACAGCAGCTCTATACATTTACACACAGCAGCCTGTAATTACGCGGCCCGCTGACCCAATACAGAACCGGCTGTCTCCGTCCCAACAGAGAACACAAAGATGACTCTGTAACTAGGGGTGACTGTAACCGACAGCGACACAACCGAGGAGACCACATTCAAACAGAGAGAACCGTCTGTCATAGTGGAACCCTCTTATTATAAACTCTCCTTGACCTGACAGTGGGCCAAGTCCTTCAAACACCGCTGAAGTGAAACAGGACTGACCCTGCGCAGGAATGAGGGGATCCAGGAGAAAGCTGTGTCAGGACTGACACCTGAGAGAGAGACAGACAAAGAGACTAAGAGACAGAGCGGGACAGAGAGAGAGAGAGACACAAACTCTGAGCACTGGAGCCTGACCCACATAAAACAAAAGAGGAAATATCTGTTATGTGCACAAGGAAACAGAGCAAGCGATGCAGATGCAGATGTTGAGTGTTCAGCTTTGACCACCTAGCTACTGTTTGGTCCAGCGTGGGGATTTAACAGGAGACGCTCTGACAATGCAGAGTCTGTGGTTTCAGGAGTGAAAGGAGAGACAGGGAGAATGAGAGGGTATGGAGGGAGGGAGAGAGAGAGAAAGAGAGAAAAAGAGAGAGAGAGAGAGATTCAGAAATACAGATTGGAAGCAAAAGAAAGAAATTGAGAGTGAGAGAATGAGGTGTGAGGATGACAGACAAATCGAAAGGTAGAGGAAGGAAGAGAAACACAACAACAGATGAAGAGTGCATGCTGGAGAAGAGAGAGAGAGCGCGTGGGGAGACCAGTTTGAGGCAGTGAGAGCTATCCCACTGAGGCTGGTGAGATCAGACAGTCCCCTCTCATTCACAGGAAGAACAACAGCGAGTGTGTTTCTCTCCAGTGCTGTTGCGTAATTGCATAAACACCCTTGTATTCGATGATGATGCATGCTTCTACATACACACACACTTCTACACACGCTACACAACTTCACTTTTTTTAGACCTCACTCAAAACTACTGAATGAAATACTGAATTCCAGTCAGGCGTCATCGTATATTGTGTGAAAGCACATGAAAGCACGAGAATAAGACTTAACCCTTTCCTACCCAGACAGATTTCATGGGTTAAGCTTTAAGTCTGCCTTCACCTGTGCGTGCGCCAACAAAAACATCTGCAAAGGAGTTCACGCAAGGTCATGCGGGGTCACGCAGGAAGCTCTAGGCATGACCTACAGAAACGGTGGGCGAATAGCCGTCATAGTTCTGTTCACTTCTTATCCCTGCATTTAAAATTTTAAATACATTTTAAATCAGGCATTCTCTCTCTCTGTTACAGGCCACACTGAGCAGAGCGAATCAATCAACAAGGGCTGAAGAGGAAAAGAGACAGAATGACGTCGGATGACGTCGAGCTCAAAACCTGCTGCGCGCGGAGAGGACGGGAACCCCTCGCGCCAACTCTCCAACGCAGAAAGTGGACGGCAAAGTGCAACTCGGTTCACGAGAGTTATCCCGGAGTCACTTAACGGAGGGTTCATTAAAAAGCGGCTCCTTCGGCAGCTCGGTTCTCTAACAACCAGGCACCATGCGCAGTAATGTTTCATCTGCAGGGCGTAATTAAAGCGCGAGCTGAACTCGGATAAACAGCCTTATTAGCACCGTTATCGACACCTGTAGAAAAAAAGAAAAGACCGGCGTGGAAGTAAAACACAACCGTGCGCGACCCCAAAGCTATCATACAGGTCCCACTGGCCGTCTTGTACTGGAAGGCTTTAAATAGGCGCTAATGCCTGGGTACAGATGACCGAACCTCTCATTTCAATCAAAAGCTATAATTAAGAAACAAAAAATTAAAAAGGAAGCTTGGGTATTTGCTCTCGAGACATGAAACACAACTCAAATTACAGCACGGGAACTTGCTGCAGCCGTTATTAAACATTCTAACGAAAATCCCTTTTTTTTCTCCGAGCAGGGTACCGTTCCGGGAACGAAACACGGTTCCACTTGAAGTTTGGGAATGTGGCTTGACCGCGGAGCTGGACGTGGTTGCGCACACCAATCTCGGTGTAAAGTGAAGCTAATGGCTGTTGGGTCGCATTGTGCACTGCAGGAAAGGTTTCAGACCCACTGAAAAGCCTGCAGACGTCTGAATTACGGTGCACTGTGTGCAAGTGCTGCCAGGTACGTGGTTTTCGCGAGGAAAAAAAAACCAATGCATTGTCCAGCTCTCAACTGCTGGTTGCAACAGAAATAAGACATGATTTCCCAACTGGAATTCCCAGAAGTAGTGGGAAGCATGAAAAACTACCTCATTCTAGCCTACAACACAAAGACACGAAAACTTGTGTCAAGCGAGCAGCGCTTGCCGTGACGGTGCAAAGGCGAAGCAGCGCGACCCTGTTTCTAGAGAACAGGACTTCTCCCTCGTGCTCCACAGGCTTCCCCATCCAAAGTAGTTATGCACAGACACACACGCCACGCTCGGTGCTGCTCTCGGTCTGGAGAAGCCATCCCCACACCACGCACGAACTCAGCGTCCCAGTGCACTCGCGAGCCACAACACTGACAGAGCGTGCAGCGAGCGGGTGCTGCTCCAAACGGACTCCTCGCCACAGCTTGAGCGAGCGAGACAAACACGTCTAATGCAAAGCATCCCCGATTTCGCCTCTGGCCAGGATCGCGCGGAACCAGAAGGTGAGAAGTTGAGGACTGACCCGTATCAGACTGGCTCCAGGAGGACGCGGTAACGCAGGCAGCAAGGAGCAGCGCTGCGACTGTCACGGAGTCCATCTCTGGGACTGGACAGAGAGAGCCGTCCGCAAAGCCTTCTCGTCTCGCGGGCAGATGGAACGCAGGTGAAGCGTCTCGAGAACAGTCAGCCGAGCTCACGCGGCAAGTAGTTGTAGCGAAATCTTGGCGCGCGCCGGCGTTAAGAACGTCTGAACTTCAAGGCACATCCGCGCTGCCCAGACACAGAAGATAGTGAGAAGCAGGGATCCTATTTCCAATCATGTGACAGGAAACCGGGGCAATAGATTCAACCTGCACCATCGGGCGCGGAACACGCCTGGCGCGCTCTGCACGTTTTTGGAAACTCAGTAGCTTTGTGTATTAATGATCAGCGCGTGTGTTTAAAGGCGTTTCCTTGTTCGTATTTTTTATCTTACAGTGTGGCATAGAATAGGCCTACGAATAAATCTCGTCTGCTAGTGAAATAAACTTTATCCAGATTTATAATTACACAGTTGTAAAGAGTTATTGCACGCTGCGCGTGGTATTCTAACCTTCTATGGAGGATTGTAATATAGTAATAACCACCTAGCACTGTTCCGTAGCCCAATTATAACAGCTATCCATCTTTACGATTATCTGAAAGACTGACGACGGAAAGTTAGTGTGATGCGTAAAGTTAGTATGATGGCTAAATCTTGGATGTAAAGCTGTGTTTTAACTGTACAGCGACCTTGGATTTCTTTATAGGTGCTATGTAAGGATTACTTCATTCATTAACTCATTAACTCATTCATATCTAATTTCCAGTGATCTTTAGGATCGTGTAGGCTGTGCTGTAAACAATCGACTCGTTCTGAGAAACATGGAAATATGTTACACAACAAATAAACAAATAAGCCAAAAAAGAGAAAGAAATCAAAGCACAAACAAATAAACCACAAAAAGTTGTCATATGTGCACAAAATCACATATGATTTTTCCATAGTGCGTTGTTACTTGTTTTTCTCCTGAAACTGGCGTCATGTCACTTTACACACATTACAACGAGCAGACAGCGGTGCCCAATGTCTCCCTCTGCTGGCAGCATCTAATTATAACACCCTGCAGCACGCTGTAAACAGCAGCTAGCCTGCGCCTTCAGTGATCTCAGCAACCGGATATTAACGTGGACCTGCTCCCAGCCCCGTACAGACTGGCCCATCGCTGAGTTAAAATAACAGACATTGCCTTGTGCCATTTTAAGGGTCGAAATGTTTTCGTTTGGATATGACTGACACTGTAAAACATGAGACGTACCACGCGCCGTAAGGCATAAAACTCAATTTTCACCACAATCAACTAAATTGCAGTTCTGGCTCAGGACGGACGAGTTTGATTGGTGGATATTTAGAGTACTGTACACATAAAAAAAACAAACGATCGCTAAACTCACTGTTCAGTCGAAGTACCCCAGGTGTGGAACTGTTAAAAACCCAAAAGACTTGAACAGTGTCTGAACAACGTTGGCCTACGCGCGCACGTAAGTACACACGCGGACTACAAACATGTTTGCTTACCACGATGTCTTCGTGCATCACCTGCGGCCTGATCTGGGATCACGCAGTTCTCAGGTGTGTACCTGCACGTTACTAATAGAATATACCGCAGATGTAAGGTGCAGGTGGGAGAAGCCTCGTGGATCGCGTGCTTTCTTAGAATTAAACGTGAGAATTAGCCCCTATAATGCCTTACACGTGCGAGGAGAAAATAAAAGTCTCGCGCATTTGTTCTTGATTATATAGATCTTTCATATGTCAGGTTTTCAGTACTTTACCACAACTGTTATAGTAAACAAACCACGGATAAAAGACATGTAAATAAATATTAAAAGAACGAGACAAATATTTAGACATTGAAAAAATACTTAAAATCAAATAAAGCCTGAAGAGAAAGCAGACTGCAAATATGCAAACAATGCAATAGTGAAATAATGTTGAGATTGTTACAGGTATTAAGCTGTAATAAAGTGTCCTGACTCGTTTAATTTGAGGTACACCTCACAACACCTCACCACACCACACAACACCACACTTCACCTCAGCACACCTTGCACTGCACCTACTGAAGGCTAGAAAACAGAACTCCAGCCAAGGAAACGTTGGACAGACAGACTCAGGCTCTGGGTGGCAGGCTAATCTTTGCATCGGCAGTGGGCCAGATAACCTCCACCCACACACACACACACACACACACACACACACACACACGGTTGTTTCTCAGGTCTTTGTCTGTCTGCCACTCTTTCTTTCTGTCTGTCTCTCAGTCTCTCGCTCTCTCTCTCTGTTTCCTCAGGCCTGCTACTACTGATTGTGAACAAATGTGTATATTTTCTCCTCCTTTTCTATCCAGTCAAAGCAAAAGATAAACGCGAACATCCAGACCATCTGTACAGACCACTATGTGCGCGCACACACACGCACAGGCACAGGCACACACTCTCACCCTCCTGCTTTCTGCGGCCCTTAATTAAATTGTGTTACACATGGTGTAGTGAGCAGCTCTCCTCTGTAAGGACTTGAAACGGCTGACAGCTCCCCTGCGGCGAGCGTTCACACCTGTCTCCTCCTCTTCCTCCTCGTCCTCACCTGAGCCGTCTGCGAGAGAGCAGCACGTCTTCACCTCGGGCACACACACCATGACACTCCCCGAGCCTGTTCTGCTGAGAGGATCCTGGATCCTGGATCCTGGATCCTGGATCTGTCAGCAGCTACTGAACCTACCCATGGCCCAGCCTCTGCACTGGAATCCACTACTGTTCAGTTCAAACCAGGTCAGTAGAGTTCAGTCCAGTTCAGTTTAGTTTGGCACAACATAGTTAAACTCAACTTACTCATATAGCTTTACAATCTGATAAGTCTTGAGTCCAGACCCCTAACAGATGTGTGTGAGAACCAGCCTGAAAACACGCTCTACGCCTTGAAGATTTATTTACAAATATCAGATGTGCATGTTCGTCAGTCTTATAGAAAACTATCAACTATTATACCATGACATTTGGAGTGAACATTCAAACCATAGCCTTCAGTCAGGTATTAATTTTATGACTGCATTAAATCTTGTTTCATGTTCACACATGTTTTGATTGTTTATTGGAAGGAGGACAGATGTGGGTGTGGGACAGAAAGGTCTTCCCAGCGATCGTGAGAGTTCCTTCTGCCTGGGCTGAGTTTCCCGTGAGATAAACAGGTTTGTGGCATGACAGATGCCATCACCAGGGGCAACGGACTTACTGGCAGCTGTCTTTGAAGCCTTTGTGAGCGGCCACTGGTCCAGCCAGGGGGCATTCCTGACGCTCGCTACCGAACGCTGTGGCACAAACCGCATTTCCAGGTACATGGGCTGTGAGTACACAGGTGGATATGTGACCCTACATCACCTCCAGAGTTGAACAGCAGTCCAAACCCAGCTGCTGCTAGCAGAAACATCACTGTCGTCATCGTCGTCACTGTCCTCATGGTGATTTCACCATGTCCTCTTAAACTCCTGAAATGCGAGGAACAGGAAGGATCTCTGCTCGGGACGAACCAGACTCAGCGAGCCTGAGAGCAGTGAACAGCCAATCAGGAGAGGAAGAGCCGGTTCGGCTTGCTGACTGGACTCTGAACCAGAAGTTTCTAAATCTGACCAGTAAGATCTGCTGCAGTATCCCTCAGTAAGGCGCTGCTGATGTTCTCTGTGCCGTAACATGTCCTGTCCGGACACGCTCGGGTGGCAAAACGACACATTTGGTTAAATGGTTAAATATTGATCAGTTAAATAAGAAGAGCAAAGAGGCTCATGTGAGATGTCTGTTATACGAAATGGACTACATTCCTACGCTTGGAATGAGAAAAAAAACAGGCAAAGTCTCCTGTGGCCTTTTTGTTTTGTAACAGGTGGCTGTTATGTTGTAACCCACAGTAGTCAGTTGCAATCAGTATCAGTCTTGATACATTCACGTCAAAGCCATGCAGTGGGGCGGCGCTGGTCGTGAGCTGGCCCCGGCATGCTTCCTGCAGATGTGTCAGGGCTTCCCGGGAACGCGGACGGCTAACATCAGAATTCACTTTGTTCTTACAGAAAGTACGAGGCCTTTACTGTGTGTTATAAAACCAAGGCACTAAAAGGCCTCGTGCCATCTGGAATCTCTTGGAGTAAGTGAACCTGGGTTATATGCAGGAGAGAGCTGAGGGCTTTCAGCTGTTAGACAACGTTGGTTCAGTGGCCATCCCACTCTCTCTCTCTCACTTTCTTTCTCATTCCACTTCAGACAGATGTCTTTAAATAAAAAGTCACGACCACAAAACATTCCCTGACGAATGTCCTCCTGTCTCCATTCCAGGAAAAACAGCATGTGAGGCAAAAAAAGGATCACATGAAGCTACATGTACGGACCATGGTGGGTGACGTGGGGCACGGAAGCAGAGAGGCAGAGGAGAAAAGGACAGAAATGAAGGGAAGGAGAGAGGGAGAGGATGAAGGAGAATACAGCACTAAAAGTGTTGGATTTAGCACCATTTTGTGTGTTTTCCGTTTCCCCACTAACGGAAAGAGATTCCACTCTACAGAGATGCCTGAAGAGAGTTACGTTGCCGTGTAAAGCTCACAGACATCTCATGTCTCCTCATGTCTCGCTGCTGTGCAAATCACGTCTCCTCATGTCGGAGCCAGAGACAGAACTTGTGCATATGTATTTTGACTGCACTCCCCACAGCCAATCAGCACTGACCTCTCTATTCACGACATTCTGAATCCGTTACCATGCCAACTCTGGAGGCAACACACAACACAGAAACACTGGTGAATGAGAGAGGGAGTGTGTGTGTGTGACAGAGAGAGAGAGAGACAGAGAATGCAATCCACTACTTTGACTCTGACAGTAGCCTGTTCTTAGTCCTTGGTGGAAACCACAGAAGATAGCAGTGCCTGCCAGCTGTGGTTTCTCCACTTTCCTCCGTCATGGTGCACCACAGTCGCTCTGCAGAACTTTGCTTTGAATGCCTAACAGACGCATGTGTGCAGCCAAAGTGCTGTCTGCAGTCCACTGACAAACGATGGCTTACAAAAGGGGACGATCGTGCTCTCACACCAACATAATAGTAAACAACAACAACATAATCACAGCAACTTCCTAATAGAATTGTACAGGTTTAAAGTGTTTTGCTGAGACGTAAATTGATTAATCTGATAATGTTTCGAATGCTAATCTTATCTGAAATCATTGTTGGATTAGCGTCCATCTCCTGTGCTTGTGTGGCCAGCAGGAACTGCCGGGTAAGACACACTACTGCTGATACACTAATCACTTTATATATCAGAAATCTGAGCGCAGCTGCAGCTGAAGACATCTCTGTCTCTGAAACCTCTCTGGGATTAAAGAAACGGGGAAACCCAGAGTTAAAGGTTACAGTGGGGATATGTCTGAGCTCCCTCTCGCTCACCCAGCAGATCAGCATTCCTTAAGCAGACCATTAAGTGCAATCATGTGCAGGGTCAAAGCCATTATGTGTATAGATAAGAACAAAGTTCTCCCAGATTAAGTGGGGGATTTTTGGAGGGCAAAGCGACCCACATCAGTTGAGACAATCAACTTTCATGTATAAACACCTTTAAACCACCATCGTCTGCTGACTCTTAATGTGTTTAACAGGCTGGAGATACAGTGCACGTCCGAGGCAGACTAATGCCAACAGATTGGTTTCTTAATGTGGGTTGTAAATCCAGAACAAAGATCAAAGCAGCGCGCTCTCTTTCAGAGAGACCCGTAGAGAGCTGGAGCAGCACAGCCGTAAACGCAGCCTGCACAGATGTTGCTCACGCGGAACAACCAAAAAGTGTCTGTGAGGAGGCCTGTGAGTTTTGGCTCTGGGTAGCCAAGGGACAAGAAACCATGTGACAAAATGCAGGGATGAGGCAGCATAGTCGATGAGGAGGAAGTATGCTGGTACGAAGAAGAAGACGACGACGAAGCCCTAACTGAATTATGAAACTAGAGATGACATGTTGACTTGAAGCATGGCTAGCAATGAGAAATGTGAAGGAAAGAAAGAGCAAGCTATTCCAGAAATTGTAAAAGTTGGTCAATATTTTTTATTAATAGTCATTCATTAAATTGTTTTGTAAATAATGTTCTTTTGTTCTGTATTTGTTATTTATGGCGTTACGGTAAAAGGGATCAGAGGAGTGTGTTTGCTGGAGCTCTGTGATGTTTTCTGCACACATCACACTGCTGGAGTGTGTCTGGACTCTGCCTACAGGCAACACACTTCTCATTTCCATGGAGTTGTAACAGAGTTTGTTACAATGGCCATGAGAAAAAAAAGCTTCCTGAAATGTTACCTGTATCGAGAATATCTGTGTAGCAATGCAACATTTTAACATCTCCCTCTCTCTCCCTTCCTCCCTCCCTCCCTCTCCCTCTCTCTCTCTCCCTCTCTCTCTCTCCTTCTCTCCCTCCCTCTCTCTCCCTTCCTCCCTCTCCCTCTCTCTCTCTCCCTCTCTCTCTCTCCCTCTCTTTCTGCTCTCTCTCAAATTCTAATTCAAATTGCTTTATTGGCATGAATTGTAATTCATGGTAAAAGTGCTAACATCATCTCTCTCTCCTTCTCTGTCTCTGGCTCACTCAGCTCAGCTGAGGACTTTAAGTTGTGTAACTGAGATTCTTGTGTTAGATCACTTCCACTGCTTGGTTTAAAGAAACAGCATTTTCCTTGGATCTGAAACCACTTTATGTCCACCTGCACCTCATATTCCCTATGGAACCCAAAAACAAGTAACAGAAAATAAAACTATAAGTTTTTATATCATCAAATAGCCTGTATAAGCCTGTGATGACGTATATGATCAACAATGATGTATATGATCAACGATGACGTATATGATCAATGATGATGTATATGATCAATGATGTATATGCAGTTGGAGATATTTTATGCGTTCAGAGAAAGGAAAGATAAAAATGTCAACTAGGATAAAAATTGAATTATGCAAACAAGACAAATTATACGTTTTGGGTTTTCATTGTAAAAGGACATTAGGTTTAATGTTTATACACTACTAACACACGAGTGTGGGCGCTGTTGAATTATTACTAAAAACTTCTAAACAACAAAAAAAAAAAAGATTTATATATATATATATATATATATATATATATATATATATATATACACACAGAATGTAGACAAGGTTTCCAGAGAACAGGACATTTCAGACAGGTCCTTCATCAGCTTCGGAAGCAAAGTGCTTCTGCCGTTCTAGCAAGAGGAACCAGTTTTATATTAGAACAAGTAGATGTTCAAATCATAACATTAATTCCATGGAGTTGTAAAGTTCTGAGTGTGACCAGTTCTTTTTCTCTGACTTTGCTAACGTCGTTGCTATATACATCAAAAAAGAATCGTATAAACTTCACTGACTTCATACCATATTTGCAAAAGTGAAAGATTATACCACAAATTATCCTACTTCCAAATAAAAAAAAAAACATCAAAGACAGAACACCTGCACAGCTGTGACACACCTGAAAGAGGTGATCGTCTCTGAAACAAAGACCCTGCTGAAGCCACGCCAACAAGCTCTGCTGTAATCTCACAGTTTAACCAAATAAAGAAGTGATTTAATGGGAAAATTCCCGCCGGGAAACAACATTCTAGAAGAGCGGCACATGCCGTAGCACGGCGTTTGTGTGGAGTTCAGCTAATTAAACTGAGCCGCGTTGATATAAGCAGGAGCAAACAGCCTGGCACAGAGACGAGCGAGCTCCCACACGGAGATGAAAAACTTCTGCTTTCATCTTGGGCTTATTTATCAGAGTTGCAGTAAGTCTGAAGAAGATTTAGCGATCTGCTCTGGTGGTTTTCCCCTAAACACAGACTGACACATGAAGAAACTGAAATTTGTACCAGTAGAGCAGAAAAAAGGTTTTAAAAAAATAAACCACACTTATCTACATGCGTAGAAACGCTCCTAGATAACATGGTTGGACTTCATCACTCTTAATCAAGCACTGAGCATGTACATGAGGAACATCTGTGAATGAGAATTCTCTGCGATATTTACACCCGCACGAGCACACACACACACACACACACACACACTCTATGAAGGGTTTTTGTATCCTCAGAATTGGTAATGGATACAGCATTGCACAGCTGGCAAAAGTATACCCACTTTTTCCCGCTCTGTCTTTCTATATTTCTCACACACACATACTCTACTCTAGATGCTTTGCTTCTGCCAGCTCTCAGCACAGAATGGTGCCCTCCGGTGGCAGACTCGGGGCGAAGAAATGAAAAGGGCCCCTACTGCATGACATGGGGTCCCGACAGCGCCCATGACACCCACTTTGGGAAAGTCTGGCCTAGAGGGCATGTGGTAAGGGAAACTGTAGGGCACTGTTTCTCATTCTCATTCATTGGCTTTTATTTCTCTCCATTGCAAGGACATTTCATGTGTTTTCTTTTCATCAGAACAGGCACCTGTAGGGAACATGAGGTTTGTCCCATTGTGAGAGACACACTTCAAGTTCCATCACGTTCCCCACTGGAGGGACGTCCACTGGGAAATCTCTCCACACTCCCACGCATGTATGGACAGCCTCTACTGCAGTGCATCATGCTGGGGCCACTGGAGATGCACCTATGGGAACTTCATGATGGGTTCCTGCAGGACTACCCTGTACAGCCCTGCACCGTATTCTCTCTACTGGACAGGACGGTGTGTGGGAGTTGGAGCCTTCATCCTGACACCTTTTACTACTGGAAGAGCAGAGGGTCAAGGGCACATCACTGCATGAGGTCTTCTTCACTAGAAGGCCACTCATCACGTCTCATGATTGAATTGTCTTGCTCTAGAGAGCACGTCATCGTTGGTCCCCTAGAGGGCGCTCCGTCACGCATCTCCATGTGAAGGGTCTCACCTCTCTAGAGACACAACTGTGGGAGCCTCTCACACCGCAAGAGAAGGAACCAAAGTTTCTTTACATCTAATCACACAAACATCCAATCACATGTACGTCCAAATGCCCGAACATCCATTCACACATACGTCCAATCACATGTACCCTCGAAGGAGTGTCTCACTAACAGCTTCATCACGACTTCAGCTCTAAAACAAACATGTCAGCTGACTGTCCCATCTTCTGCCTGACTCCTGTCAATGTGGCTCCTGTTATGGTTTGTTTTACACATATTTTACGTTCACATTGTTCACACAACTCAGTTAATCCTACATCTCCCTGCTCGACTCAGGTCTGGATTTAGCTGCCATGCCACCTCTGTACGCGCTGACATGTTCCACACAGCTCATCTTACGTTAGTGGATGATCTTTCATCCCACATCACACCAGAGAATCTGTGTCCGTCCTACACTGCAAGACACCGAGTCCTAAATATTCAAAATTTAATATTTGCGATTCAATCAGGACAGGACTGGGATTAGACCGGATAAGTAAAGATTGGACTACAGACACCCCACACTGCAGGATAATCTGGGAAGATCATTGTTGAAGATCACCTTCATATGGAAAAGAGGAACAAAGCGTCTTTTGAAAATTAGCCGCATTACCCAGTAGTGTGAGCCAGGCGTTAAGACTGCACAGACCAGTCCCACCAGTCGCTCTGCAGACAAACACCATCTTCTCTTTGGTCCTTTTAGTCTTCTTAGCAGCCATATACAGTGACATTTACGGCATTTATCACTCTCTAATCCAGAGTGACTCACAAAAGTGCTTTGTCATTTCCTCATAGATACATCCTAGTACAGTACAGTAGGTCAGAGTCCAAGATACCAATGAACTAGAATACTGTAGAATACAGGGATCAGTGCTGATGCCTAGAAGTATAAAATACATATAAACTCTATAACAGACAACAATCAGTGTAATAAACAATAAGTACTAGAGTTAGTCAACATAGGAGCAGTCAACATCAGTATAGTAAACAATAAACAAAACCCTACAATAAGTGCTAGCATTAGTCACTGCTATGGCCCTTCTTCAGTCCAGTACTGTGGGCAGCCATGTGTGATGCCTCTCTGACCTCTGTCCTCTCTGACCTCTTTCTCAGGGTGTGTTGTGGCACTTTTATGAGGTTTGAGGTGTACAGGTGGTAGCGCTGAAGATTGGCAGTAAATCCCAGCACAAAGCAGAGCTCATTAGAGAAAACAAAAATGCCAGCAGCTGACTGAATCAAACAATCGTCATAAACTGGACGCTTATGTCAGAAGCCAGGAGTGGTTTCATTCTTCTGTCCATGGAACATGCCAGAGCCACAAATCTGGACTGGAACTCTATATATTGAAGTAGATTTTAGCGAGTACAGAAAAAATGGTGTTACGTCACGTTTAACCCGTTAGCTGTATTCTCAACTTGAGAGGGGTTGGAGTTCCATTCCTTAAGAGCACTGACTAAATTTGGACCTAAAACAAGTAAACAAGCAAATTACACACACACACACACACACACACACACACACACACACACACACACACACACACACACACACACACACACACACACACACACACACACACACACACACACACCCACACACACACCATTTCCTATAGGGCCCATAAGATTGCAGTTGCACAAGTAAAGGAGGCTGAATGTAAGAAGAGGGGAAACAGTTGAAAGAGTTTTACAATAGTTTATTGGTTCATTTAAATCTAATCAACACAGTCCATGTAATGTGCGTGTACTGGACTTCACTGGATTTCACAGCACTGTCTGAATCAAACTGAGGGCAAAACACAATGTTAGTTGGCACATTTTCCAGACACACTCTGAATATTCCTCTAGCTGCTGTTTGCAAACAAGGAAACCAATGAGACCTTTTCAGACAATTAGTCTGCCATGTTTTTGTTTTTTTTAAGAATTCCATCATGGATTTCCAAATGGAATCTAGAACGTTTTGTTATACCGGCTTAAGTACAAGGAACTCGAGTCTATTCAGAGTTGATCTACACCCAGCGTTGAAGTTACTGCCCCTGACAGACTACCAAGAACACAAAAGCGGTTTGATTCCCAGCTATGCCGGTGCACTCCATGTAAGACAGTCCACAAGCACTCAGTGGGGCACCTCAAAACTGATAGCAACTAGCAACAACCAACGATGTAAAGAAAAACTTTTGGTAAATCTTAGAAAAAAAAAAAAGTTAATTCATAAAACAAAGTGAAAACCAATGTATTAACGATCATTGTGTTGCTCTTGTAATCTGCACATAATCAGGCAGGTTTGTATTCTCAGTTGAGTTTGTCATTATGTAAAGGCACAGGGATGCACTGGGGAAACATGTTCGCCCTGGGAGAGCTTCAGAGGTTTGCCACGTTCGGCTCAGAAATGACTTGGTCTTCTGTTTCCTTCATTCCTTCCCTGAGAAGAAAAATAAACAGAAAGATCAATCACCGATTGATCATCATCACCGATGACTGTGTGGGCGCAGAGATCGAGTTGAACCTGCTATGATACCTCCATTCAATTAAGACATCTTCTAGAACATTCTCAGCATAGACCTGCTTTTGGGGGCAAAATCTCAAGCACCTCTCACACTAGTGCTGACACCACCATCATGCCATTTTAATGCTACTATCACGCCAACATCACTGCTGTGCTGGAAAAGGTCCACCACCTAAATACTGTCCCATTAGCAGTCATCCTGTGTTGAGAAACTGACCAATCAGGACAGGGCTAGAGGACGGGCATTGGAGGGAGTCTGGCCAATCATGCATGGCTACAGATGGGTGTCAGTCTGCCATTGCACACTTATCAATGGGTCCTAGGAGATGGGATGAGTCAGTGAAATTGCCCTTAAAACAGACCAGCGTCAGCTTACTCTACGCGGGTACAGCAATAAAACAGGTCTGCTGTCATATGGACAGGATTGAAAGCATCTCGGGCGCAACAACCACACTGAACGTTAAGAGAGAAAAATCCACAATCTGCCATCCAAGATAAAGCACGAACTGTACGGCTTCAAAGCACTCCACCTTCAGACTGGGTTAATCCAGACTTTAGCCCCCATGATGGCTGACCTTAAACTCATATCCAACCAACCAACAAATATTCAAATTCTTCCAGTTCTTATGCAGCCTCCCATAACCAGACACTAACTGTGTTTAGAGTATCAGGTAACAGAAAACTGGCCTCAGTTACGCTGACACGGACGACTGGAACGGGAAGCTCATGCCCAGCCGTGTCAAACGCGAGCATGATTGGAGCGGTTTGAGGAGCCAGGGCAGGTCTGAGATCATACGGGGGGTCGTCGGTTTCTTCCCAGACCCTCAACAAGGCCTGCAGTGGAACTTTGATGTACGATAGGGGCAGAATGAGAAACCATAATAACACAGCTGTGTGTGTGTGTGTGTGTGTTAATAGCTTTACTCTGCTGTGGTAAGGAGGAGCTGGGCTTGCTAGGGCATGCTGGGAAATCCAATACCTGGAAAGTACCAGGGCTTCTAGGATAGACAGATATGACACAGGTACACACGTGTGCACACATGTACACACAAGACGATAATGGTAACTGTATACAATTGTATACAAGTACACACATAAGCTCACACAACCTCACACACACAAAAATTAGCCCTGCTCCTCTCATACAGACAGACAGACACACACACACACACACAAATGGGCAAATGATATCAGAAACAAACCCAAACCCCAGTTCTGCCCTCCTACCGTCTGTCTCTGATGTACTCATGTGTTTACTGCGTCTGAAAGGTGTGTGTGTGCGCGCATGGATGCATGTGTGTGTATGGGCTGATTTTAAAAGCTTTGTTATAAGTATAACAACAGAAGTTTGAATGTATGTGTTCTTTTAACTCAAAAACAAATAACACTGGAGGGGGAAAAAAAAACAAAAAACAAAATAAAAAAAAACCTCACCTGAAAACCTGGTTAAAACTGATGACTGTGAAATGACCAGAACTGGTGAAACTTTCAAGTGTAACTTGTCTGGAGGTAAAGATCTCCAGTAAGGATCCCCAAACAATGTAATCAAAACATATTTCAGCAAAACTGAAAGATGTCTTAAGTGTCTGATTTCATATTTATAATGGATATACTGTACATGTGTGAAGCAACATAACATTACTTTAGTGAACTAATGTTTACTAATTTAGCTAGCTAGGGATGCTATGCTGTTTAACTATATAAAGTAAAACTACAATTGTCCATATGCAAAACACACATGCTGCTTAAGAATAAATGAGCATTTGAGAAAGTTTAATAATGCTTTTCTAACAAAAAGAGAAGGACTAAAGTTTAATGCGTACCTGGAATATCTGGACAAAACAACACAGCTGACCTATTTTGCAATGTTCTCATTGAGAACTGTATTGTATTATTTTGGTAGCCACTACTAAGGTCAGAGATATGCGCTCATATTGATAAGGTGGAGATATATATATGTGTGTCTGTGTGTGTGCACGTGTGCATGTTTTTGTCTGTTATACTATATAAGCATTCAGAAACCTTACTAAATAATAAATGCATGTATGTATGTGTAGGGATGTGTATGTGTGTGTATATGTGTGTGGGGGGGTGTGTGTATGTGCATGTGAGTGCATGCCTGAGGAGAGGTGTGGTCTTGGACACATTAAACAGGTTCTCTGAACCTCCAGGTGTAGGTTATATGTCATGTTTCCTCTCCAGGTTTACGAGTTCACCTACAGGGCTGTATACACTAGCATCACATTTTATCACCAAGTGACTTGATCACACTAATATTCCTGAACACGCTCTGTGAATGAATCATGTGGATCAATTACGAATAACAGCAGATTTCCTTCACTTTCTCACTAAGATCATTTTTCTCTTGCTCTTCAGACTATAATTTAGTACCAGTACCATTATAATAGTCTGCACCAAATTTCCAGAATATGTACAAAATGAAAATTTACTGATATAAACACAAGCATGAAAAAAACAATTAAAACATTTATACTCACCTTTTCTGGTTCTTACTGTAAACAACAATGGACGTCACCATAGCAACCACAGCGAGTATTGCCCCAATGGTGCCCAGAGCAATGGCCAAACTATCATCTGTAAAGAGACCAAACAATCCAACACTTGTCTGGAGCCAGAAGGGAGATTTCCCAGACTTGGAGGGTCTGGGAAGACAGACAGGAAAAGCGAAAGGTTTTTAAATATTAGAAGTCTGTGGAAACATTTGCTTTGAAAGTTCATAAACCTTAGAAAAGATACACCACACAGTCTAATGCACCAACCACACACACACACACATACAAACATTTACACTCACGCATGCATATACATACATACACACACACACACACACCTCTTGAAGTTTCCTGCAGGTCAGGTACTGCAGTTTCCAATGTATGAATATGAAAGCATGTGTGCGTGCATGGTTCTTGAAACATGCGAGTGCCTCCACCATTACATTTTAACACTGCAACACTCAACAGCTCCTCTACCACCCAGACTAATAACACTTTGGTCCACCCGGCAGGTGGTTGTGGGTTCAAATCCCAGATCTGCCCTATAGCCCCCGTTAACCCTCTCAGCTCCAGGGTGCTGTAGAATGGCTGACCCTGTGCTCTGACTACAGCTTCCAAAAAGAAGCCGGAACATGTGAAGAGAAACCTGTCCATGAATATTTAACACAATGAAGACATAACATCTGGCCCAGATCTTCTACTCAACACTGCAGCCCTGTGTGTCGTGTGAGTGGGAGGGACACCAGCATAACTCCACCCACCCCGACCCTCCGCTCTGGTCGTGGAGGGAGGGAGTCCCGCTCGTTCCTGTTCCTGTCCCCGTTCCTCACTCTCCTTCTCTCTCTCTCTCTCTCTCTCTCTCTCTCTCTCTCTCTCTCTCTCTCTCTCTCTCTCTGACTCATATGGATGTGTGTGTGTGTGTTCCACAGTAAGGGAAGACATTTGGCTGGTTCAGCTCTCAGTATGCTTTCGCTGTCACTTTCATCCTTCATCACTTCATCCATTCATCCCTTCCTCATCCTCCTCTCATGTTGTGAATCTTTTGCTTAACTTCCTGTTTTATTAAACTAACATGGGGTCATTTTTTCACCCCTAGATGACCTTTTAAAGTGTGTGTGAGGGGTGTCCTTATATATACACGCACAGCGTTTATTCTTTTCATTGTCCTGGCCATGAAGGCACACTGTGAAATCCACTTTTAAACACTCAAGCAAATGGCGCAGGATAGAAGAGCCTGGGACAGTGTCTCCGGAAGATAACACAGCTGAGAAAATTCCAGACATTTTCCCCAAACTGACCTTGAGAGCCAGAGAGTGAGTAAAGGCTGTAGAGGAACTCAGATAGGGTGTCCTGAATTTATCGAGATCTGCCAGACAAGAACTTGGTTTACTTCACCTGAAATAGAACTACTGCACACGTGCACTCGCATACACACAGCAGGCTGCACTAAACATGTTTAAAGATTAAATCACACCATCCCTCCACTCCTCTTCCAAAAGAGAGATAAAACAATCTGTATCACTTTCTCCGTCTCCCTCATCGCCTCAGAAAGCGCGTCTAAGCCAGAACACTGCAAAAGCATTTCACAGCAACGTGGGCTTAACCACTCCAGCAGAACCGCTATCAGGCCAGAGAGAGAAGGAGAGAGATAAATACTGAGAGAGGCAGTGAGAGACAAAAATATAGTCAGAGAGAGGAGTACTTCTAAAGAGATGGAGGTAGAGAGAGAGGAGAGAGATAGGAGGACAAGAAGAATGAGTGGGAGAGAAATATGTTTAAACATGTCTAGAACCAGACATATGGACCTCACCGCCTGGAGGAACCAGCCATACGGACCTCAACACGTGGAGGAACCAGCCATACGGACCTCACCGCCTGAAGGAACCAGGCATACGGACCTCACCGCCTGGGGGAACCAGGCATACGGACCTCACCGCCTGGGGGAACCAGCCATACGGACCTCACCGCCTGGGGGAACCAGCCATACGGACCTCACCACCTGGAGGAACCAGCCATACAGACCTCAACACCTGGAGGAACCAGCCATACGGACCTCAACACCTGGAGGAACCAGCCATACGGACCTCAACACATGAAGGAACCAGCCATACGGACCTCACTGCCTGTAGGAACCAGCCATATGGACCTCACCGCCTGTAGGAACCAGCCATACAGACCTCACCGCCTGGAGGAACCAGTAAAGGCAAACAGAGGCCTTTACAGACTCATGGGGCCAGAGTAGTGACTACAGCTGACTGGTCTAAAGAGTCAAAGAAAACAGGAGTGATGGATAAATAAAGAGAAAGATAAAAAAGACATAATAATGAAGACAAAGAAGATAAAACAGAGAGAAAGGAGGAGGTGGAATAAAGCAAGTGGGAGAGTTTGATACATATGTAGCTTGAAGTGTTTCAAAAGTGCAGAGATCAAGACTAAAGATGTTTGCTTTCACTTCAGCTGTCTCTCCCCTAGGGGGCGCTGGAAGCACAGAGAGCCCACCTGCTTTTATCTATGTGCCACTGACACTGCTTTAATCTCCTGATGTCTAAAAGGTTTTTGTCGTTGCCGTTCTCAAGAGAGGAGGGACAGAACATAACCTTCACCAACAACACATCGTCTCAGACGACACTGTTCTGTTTTTCTCTCCTTTTCTCTGAGACAGATTCCACAGAGGCAGGAGACATGGAGAGAGGACTCCTTCCCAGCCATGGCCAGACTAACTGTGTGCATGTTTGGTGGAGGCGTTCCAGATCTGATGAGCAGAGGATATGTCCTGTAGATGTGTACCGAGCGGAAAGAGTACACTTCCACTCTAATGACACTAAACATCTCGGGGCATAAAGAACACGAAGACAAGACATCCGACCCTGCACGGAATGCATCCTGGGGGGGTGGTTTGGGGGATGGGTTCCCAACCTGTTCACACACACGTATGCCCTAAACCACACCTGTTCACACACGTATGCCCTACACCACACCTGTTCACACACACACACACACACACACACACACACACGTATGCCCTAAACCACACCTGTTCACACACACATACGGATGCCCTAAACCACACCTGTTCACACACACACACACACACACGTATGCCCTACACCACACCTGTTCACACACACACGTATGCCCTGCACCACACCTGTTCACACACACACATACGTATGCCCTACACCGCACCTGTTCACACACACACATACGTATGCCCTACACCGCACCTGTTCACACACACACACACACGTATGCCCTGCACCGCACCTGTTCACACACACACACACGTATGCCCTGCACCGCACCTGTTCACACACACACACCACACCTGTTCACACACACACACACACGCACGCACCTGACACACACACACACACACACGTATGTGCACCGCACCTGTTCACACACACACACACACACGTATGCCCTGCACCGCACCTGTTCACACACACACACACACGTATGCCCTGCACCGCACCTGTTCACACACACACACACACGTATGCCCTGCACCGCACCTGTTCACACACACACACACGTATGCCCTGCACCGCACCTGTTCACACACACACACACACGTATGCCCTGCACCGCACCTGTTCACACACACACACACACGTATGCCCTGCACCGCACCTGTTCACACACACACACACACGTATGCCCTGCACCGCACCTGTTCACACACACACACACGTATGCCCTGCACCGCACCTGTTCACACACACACACACACACGTATGCCCTGCACCGCACCTGTTCACACACACACACACACACACGTATGCCCTGCACCGCACCTGTTCACACACACACACACACACGTATGCCCTGCACCGCACCTGTTCACACACACACACACACGTATGCCCTGCACCGCACCTGTTCACACACACACACACGTATGCCCTGCACTGCACCTGTTCACACACACACACACGTATGCCCTGCACCGCACCTGTTCACACACACACACACGTATGCCCTGCACCGCACCTGTTCACACACACACACACACGTATGCCCTGCACCGCACCTGTTCACACACACACACACGTATGCCCTGCACCGCACCTGTTCACACACACACACACGTATGCCCTGCACCGCACCTGTTCACACACACACACACGTATGCCCTGCACCGCACCTGTTCACACACACACACACACGTATGCCCTGCACCGCACCTGTTCACACACACACACACACGTATGCCCTGCACCGCACCTGTTCACACACACACACACGTATGCCCTGCACCGCACCTGTTCACACACACACACACGTATGCCCTGCACCGCACCTGTTCACACACACACACACGTATGCCCTGCACCGCACCTGTTCACACACACACACGTATGCCCTGCACCGCACCTGTTCACACACACACACACACGTATGCCCTGCACCGCACCTGTTCACACACACACACACACGTATGCCCTGCACCGCACCTGTTCACACACACACACACACGTATGCCCTGCACCGCACCTGTTCACACACACACACACGTATGCCCTGCACCGCACCTGTTCACACACACACACACGTATGCCCTGCACCGCACCTGTTCACACACACACACACGTATGCCCTGCACCGCACCTGTTCACACACACACACACGTATGCCCTGCACCGCACCTGTTCACACACACACACACGTATGCCCTGCACCGCACCTGTTCACACACACACACACGTATGCCCTGCACCGCACCTGTTCACACACACACACACGTATGCCCTGCACCGCACCTGTTCACACACACACACACGTATGCCCTGCACCGCACCTGTTCACACACACACACACGTATGCCCTGCACCGCACCTGTTCACACACACACACACACGTATGCCCTGCACCGCACCT